>NC_051186.1:115538871-115635512 GCF_013339695.2 Rhipicephalus sanguineus | reverse complement strand
CCCTGTCCTGCTGTACAGTTTGTTAGAGGATTAGAATAACGCAGAGCTGAGCTAGTTGTAAGTATTCATTCTGAAAAGACAGCGCGTTCATACATGGACACAAAATGTGTTCACGACTACATAAGCGAACACGGGCACGACACGGTTTTCACCCTTAACTGTGGTGTTTTTACGGGGGCTTTATAGAATTCTTTCCAAGTATTTAAACTCGACGCTGGAGGTTGGAAGGGGGGTGTTTACGTGCAGCTATCAGGGATAGCATTGGTTCTAAAGTTGCCCTGTTCTTAGTGATTTATACTTTGCAAATTGAGTAGCGATTGGAATGTGCCTTAGGTAACTTTATTATTAAGGTTTCCTTTGTGTGGACGATTACTTGATTTCTTCCAGTGGTCAGGACTTTGAATCCATGCTACCCCAGTGAGCGAAAAATTTGTATTAAATGGAGGAGCGCTGAACATTACTAAAGATTGCCTAAGAATAATCAAATACAGTTTCTAGATATCCCTTAAGGTTACAGAAGAACGACACATGCTGGCAGTATTCTCCTAGATCTCCAAGACCGCTGCTAAATTTTTCGTCGAAGCACTAGTAGGTTGTAAAAAACGGGATAACCATGTCCTGCCTTAAGTCTGCCCTCATCAAATCTTGTGTGCACAATATGAGCGACAGCTTTAACGCACAGGTTACGCGTCTCTTAGATGTATGTTATCCTCGTTTTGCAGTGGCCACTGTCACTGAACATTAAAGTCTCTTAAATCTGAGCATGGATGCAGAAAGCGATAGGAAAAAACGTGTCGTAGGTATACCATATATTACTGCGTATCGCACGGGCTAAAGCACGTAGGAAGTAGATATGGCTAATGTTGTTTTCACGGCTTCAATAGCTGGAAAGATTTGGCCGCTCTGCCGAGAAAAAAATGAGCGAGTCAAAAAAAAAATAACAAGCAAAAACCCAATTTATTTCAGAATGTACGCCAACAAATCCACTGATTGCAGCACAAGTGTGGTGTATAAGGTGCCTTTCAGCTGCGACCATCTACGTTGGAGAGAAGGGCCGCTGCATTAACCAGAGATTATTGGAACATAACAGATCGCTAACCGGAGGCTTACTTCTAATCGAAGTACACGCCACAATTCGATGAATGCGCAGCTTTACCGGCTAGAAATGAAGAACGCGCCTGATGATTGAGGCATGGCATGTCGATAATAGTTGTAGCGTTGCGTGAGCCAACGTCAATTATCTTCATAAACGTGAAATCAAATGCCTGAACAGTTATCTTTCCCGTAGACCCCGACACGTGCCGGAATGAGAGGTTTGTCTATTGGCATGGGCATGCGCGGACAAGTGTTCGTGCCTTATTTCTTTGCCGCTGTGTGTCTCTTCAGTTGTTAGTAGGCCTTTGTGGTGTCCTGACTTCTTTCTTGTATTCGTGTTTCCACGCCCTATCTTTTAGAATTAATTGCTACAACATCCCGCGCCAACCCACTTAACTTTCAAACTATGACTTTCACTTAACTTTCAATATGAAGTCACATGTGACTTCATATTTATGCTCGTCATACACTCACGCCATGGTGCACCAGTTTTCATATATCTAAACGTAATGAAACATCCGCGACAGAACCACGTAATGTTATGTAAATTTGAAAACTTTAGCGTGCCTACATTAAATTGGTCCACGATGCACTATTGTCATGCTGTCGCTGACACTGGTATTGTGAAATTACTGAAGTGGTCGCGGGGCACCAAGAACATGTCATGGAAATCAGTATGTACAGGAAATGCATGCAATGATTTTATCCCTTGACTTGTCATTTCCATATGAGCTATAGACTCTTGTTTATGTATCTATGAACGACGTACCCGACAATATATCTTGTGACAAGCACCTTTTAGCTCGCGACTGTGTAATCAACCAGCCCATTCTTACCGTTTCAAATACAGATACTCTCCCGTCTGCCCTTTTAAACGTCGATTAGCGCTGTCGCAAAGAGCTAATGGTTTTAAAAACGAAGAAAACAGCGCTAGTTTCATTACCAGACGCCGAAATTTACCCACCACTAACTATATTATGAATGGCTCGATAGTGATTTTCTCAGTGCATTAAATATATCGGCGTTAGCATTTCACAGAATCTAAATTGGTCTTCTCACATAAGTAAAATAACTAACAATAATAACAAAGCTCTCAGTTACCTTCGCCGTAACTTGCTTCTTACCCCTCCATCAATCTAATTACGAGCGTGCAAGACAAATATTCGCTAAAATTACAGTACGCATCCGCAATTTGGGACGCAGCAAAAATACGGTCGTCGATGTGGTCCGACACCGCGCACTGAGATTCGACTACTCTTGTTACCTGTTCGTACCAGCCTTACCACCCTAAAAGTTAAAGCGGGAATGCGTAATCAAGATATAAGCTGTAACATTACGAGATTACCCTGGCATGAAAAATTGCATTACACTTTGCATTATAAGCCTCATTCAACCAAGCCATTGAACGTCAGCCCGCAGAAGTCACCTAAAGGGCGTCTACCCACCTCCTGCTTGTAGCACAACACAATATACTCATTTTTTGCACAGGCAGCCTCGCTGGACTGGAACGATCTTCCCACAACTTTATCTATCATTACAACACAGTCAACATTAGAAAAGCCATGGAATTTATGGTATATGAGCTCTATCTGGCTTGCCCACATCCTCATGCAATGCCCTCTGGAAGGTGGCCTTTAAGGTATAATGAAAAAGAACACATAAATGGCTTGTCATAACATTAAGGGTGTATATCTAGTTAACAGTAGATCGCTGAGACCATCACGTAAATCTGACATATATGACGTCGTCATTATGACATGTCATGTCATTGCGAATGATTTGTTATCGAACTTCAGCCACTTCGCTCTATCTAGCCACCTACGACTTTGCTCTCTCGCGGCCATTTCATTACCTCGATATATATCAAAATGAGTCCATCCTGCTCATGTGTGCATGATGGGCAAAATGACAGGTTGTAACATAAAAAATCAGGCCATGCGTGTCATATGCGCCGTGATTACATGAAGCAACCTTAGTGACTCTCGCGACCGTTTCAATAACTTGTTATATACTATAATTGGCATGCCACTGGTATAACAGACATAAATGAAAGGACAGGCATGATCTATACCAGAATATATGGGTGGGATGAAAAAAAAAAGAAACGCGAACAGCTCGGTGCCTTGTTGTCATTGCGTTTTGACCTTGTCGGCAATAAAAATATGCTAGAATGGTCCTTGCCTGTACCATGCATACCTCTGTTTTTTATTACCATTCAGGCTACAACCTCTTCAAAAGAAATGCGAAACATCAGAGCGTGTAGATGCCGCACTGTTCGCGTTTCTTTACATCGTGATAGTACGTTTCAGTACCTTGGAATATACAAGACAACATTTGCATTCAAGTGGCATGAAATACAGCAGTCTGTGTCCAAAGACTGCTGAATTGCGAATGATGCATGATAGCTCAATATAACAGGCATTGGAGGCATATTTAGGGACTAAGTGATCAACAGTGCGACGTTGGTGCTTCACTGAACTTGTACCACAAGAAATATTGTTTTAAATAGAATCTGTTCCTAGAGCGTGCTCTCCAGATCAGTTCTCTTGTGGTTTTCTGCACATGCTGCATTATCTGATTTTAATTAAACTGCGGGTGTCATGCAAACAAATATGTCTCTTTAGAGTAGCGCATTGTCTATTGTCTTGTGTTATGTTCTTACGTTTTAAAAGCTGTCGACGTTCACTTGAATTAGTATTTTCCTGCAATGTCTTCTGTGATGTTCTTTGGTGCTGTTCACTTTGTGTTGTGTGATGGTGCATATAGGTAAGTGTCACCATAATCATCATATCACACTGTTAACCACACTGTCTTTGTCTCTCCTCCGCTGTTGTGAGTTCTGTTTTAATTTTATGCTGGGTGACATGACTGTCATGTGGCTGTGACGGCGAATGGCGCGAATATGAAACTTCTTAATTGGGCGTAATTATCCCTTCCTAGAAAAATACTTAAAGTACAAGCAACACTCGCTGTAGAATGATGACGGTGTGCACGGACCTCGATCGTCGATAATGTGGTCGTCTCTGAAACGCCTCGCCTTTTATACACGTCTTATCGAACCTTCCATTGTTATCGCTGGTGCTCGCGTTAGCTCTAGAATAGACAGAGTTACACGTGCCATGCCCGTAATCTTACCAAAATAATGTGCAAAAGTCGTGATGATTTCAAACATTGCGGCGCGACGTGCGACGAGTGGTGACAATAGGTTTTTGTGGGTGAAGCCGGATCACAATAAAATGACATAATTATGAGCGCGTGGCATTATCTCGTACATTTTTTGAATATGACAGATCACATATTTTCAGTGAGATAAAACACTTGCCCAATTTCGCTCATCGTAATCAGGACTTGGGGAGCGTCGAGGCTAAAAAATATAGAACAATAGAAAACACGCATGTAAATAATCGCAAATTATCATTGATTTTATTACAACACTTATTAAGCAGAATCACAAAGAGAACAAACGCCAAAGGACATCAAATAGACATGCCACAGCGCTGGAACCTACCTGTGTGATTTGTCCTTTGTTCTTTTTTAACTAATTAGATAATGCCTCAAGTGCGCAATAAATTGTTCTTAAGATTACTATACAGCTTTGCATTACACCTATGTGCTATCTTGTAAGCTTCTTTGTTTGACATTAGGATGTACTTCAAGTATCTCGCCAAGTAATACATCATATGTAAGTTTCTAATTGAACTGCGGATGCTGGATTCAGCATATTGCCAAGGTCACTGTCAAACACCAACATGACATCAAGACGCATGTTCAGATAGGTGTTACGCTTGCGAGTTTCGGAAGCATGTAGGCTTCCTCCAAGAGCACCAGCGGCTGTCTGCGAACAAAGCAAAAAAGCGCCAGGCCTGCGCGGAAAGCGCAGCGCAGTCACAGCGAAAGCTGGAAGAGCTGCATTTCTAGAGCCCGTCATAAACTCTCTTGCGGCTACTAATACAAATACACTGCCAACGTACCCACTACGCAACAAATCGTGATTTTTGTGAAGTTGGCAAGCACCCGCCACATTATTCGTCATTCTGCGGAAAAGCGAGGTACCATCTGAAAAGCATTATGTGTACTTTGTTGATGCGATGGTTGATGACGATGAAGAATTACGGCTGAGCCCTTTGTACTGGGTTGGAAGCATTCAAGAACGCACTCGTTGCGCAGTTCGCATTGTGTGACGCTTGGTTATAGAATTTGCGATGTGTGACGCCTCGTTGTTATTTTATTCTTCTACCACACTACAATACATATGTCAATGTGGTTCGTTCCCCCACATGAAGCCTGTATAGGGTCTTTTTGCAAAGCAGTTTCAAGCACCGGCATGGTTCTAAGGTAGAATACTGGGCTCCCACGCATAGGGCCCACGTTCGAACCTCGTTCCATCCTGGACATTTTACAGCGAAAGCTGTTATGAGATCATTTCAGTGGCCGTTTTTGGCGCCATAGTTGTCCGCCGCCGCCGGTGTCCGTAACCACTATCGCTCGAAATAAGAAAAAAATGCCAGGATGGAACGAGGTTCGAACCTGGGCCCTCTGCGTGGGAGCCCAAATTTCAGCCTCTCAGCCATGCCGGTGCTTGAAACTGCTTTCCAAAAAGACCCTATACAGGCTTCATGTGGGGGAAGGAACCACACTGACATATGTATTGTAGTGTGGTGGAAGAGTAAAATAACGAGGCGTGACACATCGCGAATTCTGTAACCAGGCGTCACACAATGCGAATTGGGCAACGAGTAGGTGGTTGAATGCTTCCAACCCATTACAAAGGGTTCCGCCACAATTCATCGTCGTCATCAGGCACAGCATCAACAAAGTGCGCATAATGCCTTACGTGCGTTTAGCAGGTACACGGTTCCCGCAGAATTAAGAAAAATGGCACAGTGCCTGCTTCTCTACTTCTCAAAAATTACAATTATTTATAGCGTAGTGGGTCCTCGCAAGTGCACTGGTACCGGTTGCCAAGGAAGCCCGTAAGCGCATGATCCATTTCCTCGGGGTCTCAATAAAGCTCTTCAGCGCCCCCCCCCCCCCCTTCTCTCTCCACGTCAACGATTGTTATACAGCATGGCGGGAGAGGGAAATAGCGACCGGGCATTACCCAATGCAAATTGCATAACTGGTGGGCCGTTTAAAGATTCCAACCCATTACAAAGCTCTGAGCCATAATTCTTCATCGTAATCAGTCGTCACGTGCACATAATGCCACATAATGCACACACATAATGCACATAATGTCTTACAGACGTGTAGCTGGTGCCTCGCTTCTCCGCAGAATGACGAATAATGGCTTAATAGGTACTTCCCAACTTCGCAAAAATTGTTCTTTATGGCATAGTGGGTACCTTGCTAGTGTACTTGTATTAGTAGTACCAAGACAGCTTACAACAGGATCTACAACAGGATACAACAGGAAAGAAAGAGATAGAAATATACAGAGACAAAAATACATAGAAAAGAACAGGCAGAATAGATGACAATAAAAAAAACAGAAAGAAAGTGAAAACTGAAAATGGAAAAAACCAGGCCGCCCAGGTCCGCACATCCTTCAGGCTTACGCCACTAGCACAAGGCTTGTTTAATTTTTTAACATTAGATATTGTCACGTGGTCGTGACGTCGACGAACACAGCAGTCGGCGTTTGTAGGATGAAACTGTTTATTTGGCCGAACTTGTGGCCGGAAAATGAGAACTAGAACTACAGCAATGCACGCTGTACAATGATAGCGGCGAACAGGGCGTCGTCCGTCGATCAACTGACAAGCGATCAAGCGCGTCGGCTTTTATACAGGCGCTATCGAACTTTCCAGCAATATCGCTGGTGGCGGCGTTATCTCTAGACAAAACTGGAACATTCGCGTGCGGGGCGCAATCTTAACAAACCGATCTACTACAATCGCGACGCTTCTAGAACACTACTTCGCGGACAGCGTCGAGCGTTGATAACCGTCCCTGCCGGTCAAATCCGAATACATCAAAACAAGACAAGAAGTGGGCGTGGCAATATAGAACCAAGGTTTTGCCGCAATAAAGTATGTAGTGCTCTTTCGTGCTACTCTATTCCTACTGTACAATGGTACATGCCTATGCGTTTTTGTCCAGATATAATAAATAGCATATTGGCATTTGCATGATCTTTGTCTGCTCTCGTGTTGTGACGCCGGTTTCCACAGCATACCAGGTAGACGCATACCAGATAGAACACCGCACATCACGTAGCTTGCATTGCGATAAAACGTTTCCCTTGTTGGACCAGCAACGGCCGCTCCAGGGCAAGTGGCAGGCCCGGGATGAAAATACTATAGCGATGCATTAAAAAAAATGCGCGTACGCAATTAATCAAAAGTTAGTATATATTTATTGGCAAGACCTATAAACTATCTGTAAATAATAATAGGGTCATTCCACGCCACTTGTCCCAGCCTTGGCGCTCGACCCTCTGCGATTTGAAAGGAAGAAATCGACGACTATCTATTCAAAGCCAGAACTCTAGTGCCAAGATATATCTGGAGGAGGAGGAGGAATAAACTTAAATATGAACCCGGAATTTAAGTTCCTTGGCCTAGGCCTCCCACGTGGAGACGTACTCTGGGAAAAAAAATTCACTGCCGCAAACCGCATGTAAATCTTTTCGGAAAGGTCGAAACTATGACTTGTAAAACACGTTTTCAAGAAATCGATTCCTTCTAAATTAGGCTAGGACGCAATTTTTCCCTACATATCGATCGTAGGCTGTTCACTTTAAATAAGTTCAGCAAACGTTTGCGCTTTTATGCGTAAACGTTCACGTTTTTTTATGTGGCCTTAAATATGAACAATATGACCAGTATTGGGGGATATTTTCATAGAAGGCGACATTTAGTGAAATGTAATCTTTTTATCAACTGATCGCCAGGAAGGTTTTCAGTAGCCAAAAAATTGTTTGAGACCATATATGTCCTGAAATGGTGTGTGTAGCTGGCAACACAGTCGCTACAAAGCTCATTTTCGTGCATAGTTTTGTCCGGTAAATTTGACACTGAGGTGCTCCTAGAAAATTTATGCTGAATAGTGCATTTGTTCGCAATATTCTTTGTCTACTGCTGAGGAAAGTTACATCAAATTACTTTGTGTTACGAAGCAAGCTCGCATTTCACTTTTCCATAAAATATATTATCACAATGCCAATCTGCGATCACTTTGTTCAGCCACCATCAGTCACATCTGCTCGTAGGGATCATTGTTATAATTCAAGGTCTCGTTTTGTAACTGTCGCCTGCGTACAGTCATTCCTACCAAAAAGCTCAGTCGAATGGAATAATCTACCATAATCTATGGTGAGCATACGCGATCCAATTCTTTTCAAACATACTCTTGTGACGTGACCTAGAGTTGTAAATTTCCGTCTTTTTTCTCTTCTTGTTTGATGCTCTGAGCTCGTGGCATTGTACTTTCTATTCTTATCATTAAAGATTCGTACCTGACTTACTCAATCGAGCGGTACTTTTTGTATAACCAGTGCTTAAATCGATGTTATGCTTTACTTTAAATGTGAAGCATTTCCTAGCGAACCTCAGGCACTTTGGCCGTTTATATCTACGTATCTATCTATCCATCTAGCCGCCTACGTCTGGCCGCTCTCCTGGTCGTCTCCACAACATGTAATATACCAAAATTGGCATAGAAGGGGATCAGTGTCTGACGAACACGATTCACTGGTCGTGAACATGAATAACGCAAAATACCTGTCGCGTACGTCATGAAACCCTTTCTCTCAGTCACGTGTGGCACATACCCGTAACCAGAGTTAATATTATGCGGGTGTGTGCCACAGGTGACACAGAGTCTGAACCAACATAGTAACGGCCTAACACCACATTCACAAGCAAGGAAAGTGATAATATTGTTGGGGCTTTATGTCCGAAAGCGACGATATGATATGAGAGGACGCCGTAGCGAAGGGCTCCGCAAATTTTGACCGTCGGGTATTCTTTAAAGTGCACCGAGATCGCACACAACACGGACATTCAGTATTCTGCCTCGATCGAATTGCGACCGCCGCGGCCTGGATCGAACCCGAGACCTTCGGGTCGGCAGCTGAGCGCCTTAACCGCTACACCACCGCGGCGCACGCAAGAAAAGTGAGGAAACTGAAGACAAAACACCCCTGGACGACTCTCAACTACCACCCATTCGTCCACGTGGCCCGCAACGGGCACCACGAGGATTATGCAAAAAACCGCCTCAATGCTTCCTACAATAAATATGCTGAGAGTACGAGGCCTCTTATCATTACCGGTTTCTTGAATATTAATTTATCAAGACCCAACAACGCTTGGTTCTTATACTGCGTGAAACACGGATTGGATGTGGAGAGGGCATCACAAGACCTCGGTGCCACGTGCACGACAGGAGGCATCATAGAAAAACCCCATTAGGTACCAGCGTTACCATATGGTCACGCATATACCCACGAAGCGTTTCAATTTCCGCAGGTTTAAAAAAACCGCGCCAGAGTCAAGGCAACGTGCCTTTCGTTGGCTTAGGGTACCCCTTACGGACTCCAGGTGGCAGAAGTTATCGATGTTTATTTGAGAGCCGCCAAAAAGGCGCGAAACAGTGGTTCTGCATTTCGGTGCGTCGACATGCAACGCTCCCGCGGGTAAGTGGATTTCTTTATGTTATTCTTTTTTTGCTGTAACATGCTATACCTCCCCGGGTAGAGTATTATGGTAGGAGACCTACGGTGAGAATTTGAGAGAGATAGATTGATTCGTTCTATGTGAAAAATATTGTTATTTTACGTGCTGTCATAGGTTCCATATTTTGCTTCATTTCGTTACTTCGTTTTACGCTCCTTGTAGGGTAATTCCGTGGCACCAATGAGTCAATCTATTGTCTGCCCAGGTTGACTTTAGAAGAAATAACCAGAATACTAGTAGAGGACGATGAAGATATGTCGGCTATCTACATTGAGCCACCGGAGGCTGCCATCTACTCCGACGAAGATTCCGCTGATGAGGATTCTGGTGGCCTCATAGACAACCTCAGTAGTAGGCAGCTTAGAGAAGGTGCTGAAACCGTTCTTGCAGATGGCCGTCGTTTGGTGGATGTGATTCCGATGAAGATGAAGCAGAGCATGAACAACAAGAACCACGAAACATTTCCTCAGGTGCAGGAGATAAACGCGCTGACGCGAATTCGCCCTCAAGCATCAAGTGGAAGAATAGAGACCTTGTCAAACGTTCCGCAATATTTGCAGACCAGAATTTCGCCGCTTACAGGAACATTTTGCCTGTAGAATTGTTTGAGCTCTTTTTTGATGAAAGTGTCATAGATCTCTTGGTAGAACAAACAAGAAGCTATGCTTTATTTTTGAATATACCGGACCCGGAGGTCACAAAACAGGAGATCAAGTGTTTTGTTGGCGTGCTGGTTCTTTCCTGTTACAACCGCTTGCCGGGAAAGAAGTGGTACTGGGACAGTGGAACCGACATGCGTAATGAAATGGTATGCAACGCCATGCGAAGAAACCGTTTCGCGCAAATTATGCGGTTTCTCCACTGCGCCGACAACACGAGTCTCACCCTGAGCGACAAACTGGCAAAGTTGCGCCCCCTGATGAAACTTCTGAAGGCAAAGTTCCTGCAGCACTTTCAGCCTGTGCGTCACTTGAGTTATGACGAAAGCATGATAAAATATTATGGTCGTCATGGCTCCAAGCAATTCATACGCTGAAAACCAATTCGCTTCGGTTACAAAGTGTGGTGCCTGAATGCAAAAAATGCCTACCTTGCAAACTTTGAAGTATATCAAGGTGAGCAGAAAGACATCGCAACAAGCACGCAGTATGAAACGGTCTTAGGAAAAGCAGCAGCACCTCTCCTTGAAATGGTGGATGAACTTCCGGTCGAACTTCGTCGTCTTCCATTTCACTTTTCTTCCGACAATCTCTTCACCAACCTGCACCTACTCAGGCACCTGAAAGACAAGAACTATGAAGCCACGGGCACAGCGAGGCAAAACCGTGTGCCGAAGGAATACCCCAACGCTCGGCCTGATTTCATCAAACGCAAGACCCGTGGGTACGAAGAGCATGCGCTTTCGGATGACGGGATACTAATTGTGCGCTGGATGGACAATTCTGTTGTAACAATCGCAAGCACCGTGTACGGCATAGAGCCCATGTCATCTGCAGACAGGTATTCCCGTGCACAGAAGAAGAGGATCAGAGTGTCTCGCCCTAATGCATGTCACCCAATATAACAGCTTTATGGGAGGCACTGACCAAATGGAGGCGAACGTAGGTGCCTACCGAATTGCAATTCGCGCCAAGAAATGGTGGTGGCCGATATTCACTTGGCTTTGCGACGTAGCCATAAGCAACGGTAGGGCGCTTATTCGCACCACAGGATCCAACATCACTCAACCTGAATTTCTGAGGCAAATCGATCAAAGCTACGTCACACGATAGGAAAACAAGCCAAGAGGACCTGGCCATAGAAGAACGTCGACGCTTGGTGACAGTGCGCTTTGTGGCACACGGTGTGACAAAACAGTCCACTTCGTTGAAACCGTGCCTCACGGCAAAAGGCGCAGGTACGCTGGAGACAGCTGCAACAGCACGGTGCGCACATAGTGCACCAAATGTGATGTCGGCATGTGCATTGCGTGTTTCATACCATATCACAACAATTAAGTTACTGCCACATCACTCATTACATTTTTCGCAAGGTATCAAGCCCTGAAATAAAATTTTCTCACTTTGTCATTTTTGCTGCAGCCTAAGGGCCCAGCGTGACCATATGGTCACGGGCCATATTTTGTAAACTGAGAGCACGTTCGCAATGAAAGTTTCAGTGTGACTTATTTAGACGCTTATACGATAAAAAATGACATCTGTTATCCAAAATCTCATACAAAAAGAAACCGGTCCCTAAAGGGTTTTAATCGTAAGAGGCATCCAGGATTTCCACCAGATGCACTATACCTTGCACTTCACTACACTTAGACTCATCATAGCCGCTATCATGAACGGATCCGATTAGCAAGTCCCGTCCAGCTGCTAGTGCTGACCGTTCACGGTGATGATGTCCTTGTTCAATAACTGTGAAGAACCCCCTTCTACACATATACATGGTTTCGTGAAAAGTGCGTGCGTTCTCCGTCATAAAGGAAAAATATAAGCATAACAACTGTGATTGTGACTGTAACGTACGAGCAGTGCACCTGCGCGTGCCACTCGGCCATGTATTTATCTAGGGAAGCTTTCCTTAAAGAAGCTTAGTTGCGAGTAACGCCTGTCCTGTGCATCTGTGTTCCTTCTTTGCCAAGTTCGAATTCGCGCTACATATCAGCTTACCGCGTCTGGTGTTGGTAACACCCATGTTGCTCTTGCCATCGTTGCGCAACTGTAAACAACTGGTTATATAATACATATGCGACTCTTCAACATATGAGTGTGCGTATACCACTTCCATATTTCTCTAGCGTCATTCCGTAACGTTTCGCTCAATATGAAAAAAATTACGCCACAGTCACCATCTCGCGCATGCTTCGCATAACATTGATTCCGACGGTACGTGGGATCTGCCGATTTTTTTTTTCTTTATTGTACACTGATACTGTACTTACTTGATTGATTATCATGTTTCTTTTGTTTTGTTTTTGTTTTCTCTTCGTACCTTGTTCCGTGTTACATATAATCGTGTACATGCCCCTCTCCTCCATAATGTACTATATGTACCTTGAGGGTATTTAAAATAAATAATTAGATACGAAAAAAATCACCACCATATCCACGAAGCGAATGATATCAGAGGAGCTTGCTCGGAGATAACAGGCTACACCGTGAATCCTCAGTACAATTCCTCTACTCTCATATAAATTGGTGCCATGTTGTTATAGTAGCAAATAGAGTCAGATTGTTGTCGAACCACAAGCGGTCACAGACCTTGAAGCTGTGGCTGCACATGTGGTTGAGGAAATCGCGCATAAACCGCGCGTCGGCGCCACCACCTTCAAGTAGCGACCGCTTTCGGCGCTTGGCCGCTGCATCACGTGCGAGTACATCTTAAAGGTTCTCTTGCTGCCACTTTCGCGCTGCTTCGGCTTCGCGGGCTTGTATCTCGGGGTTCGCACGACGCTGACGTCTCTCTTCAACCTCGCAAGATCTGACCGCAGGGTCTTGGCGGCGATCCCGCACTGCTGATGCCTTGCAAGCCCTCCGCTCCGCCGCTTTGCCTTCTTCGTTCATGTTATTAGTATCGAAGCGCACTGACTGACGACTGTCGAAAGAGAGAAGAAGCACGCAGTCGGGCCCTCTAGCGGTCTCCTATCAAACTAGAGCACGTGCTGGAGTGGAGCGAGTGCCACATGCTACAGTTGGCTATGTTATATGTGGTTTTGTCTGCGTTAATATCATAATCAAAGCACTCAAAGAACAAGATGAAGAAGACTTCTCTTTCGCACGAGGGTGCGCTGAGATGGGTAAAGTCTACCTGTGTTACGCCAAGCTAGCGGAAGCCATGAGAACTAGCGGCTACGGCGTTGGACAAGCCCCGAGCATCCCTAAAATATTTCTTAAGCTGCGCTGAAAATGCATAAGATGGAAGCTTGAGCGAGTTGGTATGCGTTCATCTTTGTTGAAACAGCGCTCACTAGACGACGACGAAGTAAAAAGGCCCAGGACAGGCGCTCGCTGTTTCAACAAAGCTGAAAATGCGACTGCGCTGAAATTTGCCTTGCTTCGTGCCCTTCGCACGAGCTCATGGTTGTTTTTCGGTTTCGGTTCTGTATTGCACTGTACGAATGCCATGGGTTGGTGTTGAAAAACTTTAGTTTTGAGAAGGCCAAGAAGGTGAAAAAAATATTTAAAAATGAAAAGCAGCGTTTGTGGGCGGCCTTCAGGCTGCCGGTTGTGGGCGCCGCTCTGGCGTTCCTGTTTTACCCAGGCGACGTGTAAATAAAAGAGTGTGTGGAGAGTAATCGTTGAGTGCGGACGTTTCTCTGCTTCAGCGCTTCGCGCCAAACGCGTTTTCGGGCTGGCTGGCGTCCCCGCCGGTCGCGTTGGTCACCGCTAAAGTTGTGTTCTGTCGGTGTCTGTTCTTGCTCATGTTTTGTCTTTGCAGGAACGCGTCGAGCGGTAAGTACAACCTATGTGGGCGCGAGGTTCGCCATGGAACAGCTAGACAACATAATCGTCTTTGCCAGTGCTTATTTCTATACTTTACTAGAGAGTATTGGCCTGAGTCAACGAGAAATAAGAAGCCTGCTAGAGTACATTTAAACACATGCGGTTCTCAATTGAAGGCCGGAATAGTGCATGGTGTTCTTACGCAAAAGCGGGAAGTGACACCCGTGCGTGCAACACCCGGTTGCCTGCGCAAAGATTTAAAAGTGGCAAGATCACCACGATTAACAAAAATGCATGTTGCTGTAATGTGAAATACATGTTTTACTTTTGCACCAATTCACGGTCGCTGGTCAAGCGTCATCAATTATATGGGTAATTCCACGCCAACTGTCCCAGCCTTGGCGCTCGACCATCTGCGATTTGAATGAAAAGAAATCGAGGACTATCTGTCCAAAGCCAGAACCCTTCCACCAAAATATTTTTGGCAAAAAAAATTTTTAGTGCCGCAAACCCTATGTGAAGTTTTTCGGAAAGCTCGAAACTATGGCTCGACAAATGCATTTTCAAAAAATCTCTTCTTCATATATTAGGCTAGGACAAATTTTTCTCTACATAACGATCGTAGGCTTCTCACTTAAAATAGGTCTCACGCACGTTTAGGTTTTCGTGGGTTTTTCATGCGGCCTTAAATATTGAGAATATGACCCATATTGGGGATTTTTTCATAGAAAGGCGACATAGAGTGAGATGTAATATGTTGATTTAACTGATTTCCAGAAATTTTTACTGTAGCCCAAAAATAGTTTGAGACGTATATGGCGTGACATGGTGTGTTGAGCTGGCGACAAAGTTGCAAGAAAGTTCATTTTCGCACATGACTAGTCGTAAATTTAACATTGAGGTGCTCCTAGTAAAAGTATGCCAAATAGCGCATTTACTAGCAACATTAGTTGTCTCCTGACTAAGAAAGTTGTATCAAATTACTTTTTGTTTTGAGAAAGAAAAAATTTTTTGAAGTTGTGTTCTGCTGATGTCTATTTTTGCTCGTGTTTTCTCTTCGCAGAAACGCGTCCAGCGTTTAGTACAACCTACATGGGCGCGAGGTTCACCACGGGCTGTCTAGACAACATAATAATCTCTGCCCGTGCTTATTTGTATGCTTTACTAGCGATTATTGGCCTGAGTAAAAGAGAACTACGAACTCCGCTAGAGTGAATATAACCACATGCAGCTGTCCATTGAAGCTCGGCATAGTGAGCTTACGCAACAGCGGGAAGTGACCCTTCACATAGAGTTTGCGGCACCGAAAATTTTTTTTGCCAAAAATATTTTGGTGGAAGGCTTCTGCCTTTGGATAGATAGTCCTCGATTTTTTCATTCAAATCGCAGATGGTCGAGCGCCAAGGCTGGGACAGTCGGCGTGGAATGACCCATATGTATATTTCATTTACACAAATACTGATCACGTACAGTCGCCCATTTTTTTAACCTGAACGCGCGAGCGTCGACCGCCGAGTTGATAAGCACCGTACAACGGAGTGCAGCGGCAAATGAACGAGAATACGCGCATGCGCGCTATGAGCAGTCATGGGCAACTGCCGTCTGCTAGGCTTTTCCGCAGACGTTCCTCCCTGGAGCACTCGTATGGCTCTCAGTCCCTACCACTGCACCTGGCCTCTCTTCAAAATTACTGCCGAAATACGACGGTCCCTACCGTGTCGTCGAACGCACGTCCCCGGTCAACTACGTGATCGAACCCCTTGAACCATCTTTGGACATGCGCCGTCGAGGGCGCGACATTGTCAACGTGGAGCGCCTGAAACCCTACCATGACCCGCTCATAGTGACATAGGAAGCCTGTAATGGGTCGCCCTCTCGAGCGCTTACTAGTGGGTCGTCCTCTTCCGCTCTTCTCGGACAGCACGCTCCTCGCGCTCAGAGTCGGCACCCCGCCTTGACTGTCGCAGTCGTATATCATCAACGAGTGCCCGCTAATAAACGTCTTTATATAGTCAATGATTTCAGCAAGTGCCCCCCCCCCGCAAATAAAAATTCCTGCCTACGGGCCTGCCCAGGAACATATACACGAGATGAGCGATGTATATATTCCTGGCTTGTGTCTGTATTTTTGCGCCACCTCCTTTATTATGCAATCGTGAAAACTCGCCCAGATGTCCGTTCTTGTATGACGTAATCTGCTATATCCCACTATTGACATTTTAAACAGGTTTTCTTAGCCATTGTTCACCGAAACTTTCAATCATATTATTATTGAACTCATACAAAACACTGAAGTATAAGGGGATTTCTGATATTGAAAATTAAAGGGAAGCACATTGTCCCTATCTGAAGACTTTTCCAAACGAATTCGAGAAATACGGAAGCAATTGTTGAAAAGTTCAGAGGAAGAAAGGCTGCGTGGCTGTAAGACAAAACTACTTTATGATAAGCTTAAGTTCGACGACATCTTGTTTGCATGGGACGAAGGAAATGGGTCAAGCTATCGGCTGAAGAAAAAGTCGAATTGACACAAAAATAAGTACTACGGCGCACTAAAAATACTAAATGTAAATTGTAGGAGCGTTCTTAATAAGGCCACTGAATTAGAGGCATTAATACTTTGTCATGATCCTGCTATTGCTGTCTTGACGGAAATGTGGTTAAGCGACTCGGTTTTTGAAAGTGAATTTGTTCTGTCTGGCTACAGCGCATACAGAAATGACCGGGCTAGTAAAGGCTGCGGCGTTTGTGTACTTTTCAAAGAAAGCCTTAAAATATGGAGAATGGCAGATATGCCAGGAGTAGAAGGTATTTTTTGTAAGGCTTATCACAACAATGTTGTAAGGCTTATCACAACTGATATACATAATTTATGGAACTGTTTTAAGGACATTGTCAATGAATGCGTTGAATCATTTGTGCCTCTGGTAATTAAAAAATCCAAGCGAAAAAATCCGTGGATTTCTCGGATAATACTGAGGTTAAGAAGGCAAATAAAGTGTCTAAAGAGAGAACGAAGTCTAAACGTAGCGTATTCAGAACAAATTGCCAAGCTTTCAGTAAAACTGAAAAATCAAATTCAAACAGATAAGCAACGTTATCCTGGGAATCCTTGCCGAATTACTTGATCTCGTGTCCCGAGAAATTTTGGAGGAGCATTTCGCCCGCGTCGAAAGAGTGTGACGTCTTTAATGTCGGTGGTATTCTCACGCACAATAATGCTCGAATTGCAAATGCTTTCAATGATCACTTCAAATCGGTTTTTTCTTGTGACAACTCTGTATTACCGATCTTTGAAACTGTTTCGCCGCGAATGCCCGATATTGTTGTTAGTGAACAGGGCATATTGAACATGCTTGTGAACCTTAATATCAGAAAGTCCTCTGGACCGGACAATATCCCTTATGCGTTCTTAAAGAGATACGCTGAATGGATGTCGAAATACCTCCATGTTCTTTTTACAAAATCGCTGCGTGAGGGCCAGGTTCCAGACAATTGGAAAACAGCTAGAGTCAAGCCTATCCATAAATCAGGCAACAAGCAGAGTGTGAAAAATTATCGCCCCGTATCGTAAACTTCAACCGTTTGTAAGCTTCTGGAACACATTATCCACAATAGTATTTCATATTTTCTGGACGAACATAATATCTTAAACCAACATCAGGATGGATTCAGGAAGGGATTTTCAACAACGACACAATTGGTATCAACAATACACGACTTCGCTACTTCAATTAATAATGAAAAACAAACAGATGCAATTTTTATGGATTTTGCCAAAGCTTTTGCCAAGGTTTCGCACAATACTTTAGTATACAAATTAGAAAAAATTCTCGGGAATGATCAACTTATTAAATGGATATCGGCCTACTTAAAAAACAGAGAACAATTTGTAGTTTTAGATGCGAAGTAACTTAAGGCCGAGCTCAATCCGGTGGTGGTGGTGTGCGGCGTAACCACCCTTACTGCGCATGCGCATACCCTCTCCACACACCTCCTCCCAACTCACCCTCTCTCATTCCCCTCTCCACTGTCCCTCACCTTCCCCTCTCCACTTTCCCTCTCTCCTTTCCCTCTCCCCTTCCCATCTTACCACTTTCCCTCTCCCATACCCCTCTCCCCTCCCCCCTTCCACTCTTCCTCTGAAACGCGGGCTAGACATGCCGAAATTCTCTCCTGCGCAACGCAGCGATGAGCTCGAGCGCATGCGCGTCCCCTCCCCTTCTCTCTCCTCTCCTACGCTGCCCCCCTCTCGCCCGCCTGTCGACCGCGTTCCCCGCTCGCCCTGTGAGAATTAACG
Organism: Rhipicephalus sanguineus; assembly: GCF_013339695.2. Classification (NCBI taxonomy): domain Eukaryota; kingdom Metazoa; phylum Arthropoda; class Arachnida; order Ixodida; family Ixodidae; genus Rhipicephalus; species Rhipicephalus sanguineus. The sequence continues at coordinate 115,617,003 of NC_051186.1, read as the reverse complement.
GCCAGGCTAGATGGAAGATAGGACGCGCGTAGCGTCCCTCTTCGCGTTCGCGAGGTCGGTAGCGTGCCCGAGGAACGCCAACGGAACGCGATCGTGCAAGTGCTCCGGCTTCGCATGGCCTCACGGTCCCCTTTAGCGGGAGATGGTGTAATTTTTTAACAATCATTCCTCTCACAGGGTTTCCGTTGACTCTGGGGTCCCCAAAGGGTCCGTTTTGGGTCATTTCTATTTATTTTATATATTAACGACATAGTAAATGGTATCTCTGTAAATATTAGGCTCCTCGCGGACGATTACGTTATTTACTCTGAAATAGAATCCTCAAAGGACCAAGTTTTGTTAAACCAGTCATTTAACAAGGTTGTTTCCTGGTGCGAGGCTTGTCAAATGTCAATCAATTTTGAAAAAAACAGTGTACATGTCCATTTCTCATAAGAAAAACAAATTAAATTTTCAATACTTTGCAAACAATGGCATTCTTTCAGAGGCTCAATCCTACAAGTATCTAGGGTTATGGATAACAAATGATCTTAACTGGACGAAACACATTGACAAAGTAACTTCCAAGGCTAAGCAGAAACTGTTCTTTTTACGAAGGACTTTGAAACTCTCCCCTCCATCTGTCCGGATTCTTGCTTACAAATCGATAGTCCTCCCCGTACTTGATTATGCTGCGATGATCTGGGATCCATTTACTCAAATTAACATTCATAAAGTCGAAAAAATACAAAGAAGAGCCGTTCGCTTCATATATAACAGTTACGGACGAACCTCGGTAAATGAACTGTTAGTCAGAGCTAACTTACCTAAACTTTCAAAAAGAAACCGCATATCCCGATTAAAATATTTATATCAAATAATTAATGGGCATTACAAGATAGATATTGGAAAAATTATTTCATTTTCTTCGGGTTACGCCACTAGACAACGCCATGATCGTACAATAACTCATTTCCGTACCCGCAATAACTCCTTTAAATATTCTTTTTGCCCCAGAACTGTGAAGGATTGGAAGAGTTTAAATAATCTTCAAGTCACAACACAATCTTTCACATCCTTTGCCGCTAGTCTGGAAAAACAGAGAAAATAATTTTACTTGTGTGATAGCTTTGTTTTCTTTTCTTCAAATGAGAGTGATGTGCCATCGGTAACATTTTGTTACGTTTGTTAACGTTGTAAAATGCAAGTAATAGTTATTTGTTTCCTTTGTGTTATATGGCTGCCTACTATGTGAAATGTGATAAGCTGTTCCATCTGTTTGCCTGGTGTTATATGCCGATATTTACGTCTTTTGTACCCACCTGCTAAAATACCTCCAGGGGATTGCAGTACCAATAAATAAATAAATAAATAAATAAATAGCGCAAAGTTAAAGGATTTGTAGCGAAGATTATACTTGTTTGTAAACTATTATTTTGACTTGTGAAAGCCAATATTTTTGCTCTAAAGTTTACATATTGTGCAAGTGCGCTGTCGAGATAAACGGTCGTTCTTTGGACTCCAAATTGATACTGATTACCTTGACTTCGAGGTAAAAAGGATGTCTTCGTGCAAATATTACTGTGCCATTTTCCTTACTGAGTATAACTGGCACATCGACTTACAATTCTACTTTTATTTTCTTACGTGGTTACCAAGTGGCCCAGGGCGATGTAGCGAATTTTGCACACACAGTCACATTCCTCATGTGGAAAGGACTGCGTAGCGATGAAGTTTTTTTATATACCGTGACAATGTTACCCAAGAACGTTGCGCCGTTGACCGAGGAGATTGTTGATGACACCATGAAGGACAACAGATATTGCATGAGTAACCATTGTGCATCTTTTATAAAATTAGAGAAATTGTCCTTGCCAAAGGAGGAGACTATGAATGACCATTTTGGTGTAATTCCCCGTGTGTAGTAGTTTGGTTCTGCTTCATTCCAGTTTATGACGGCATGCACATGTTATTTGCCACATACAATAAAGCCTACATCGTTAAGGAATTGCATTTACACCCTCTCGTGTCGAGTGTCCCTTTTTCCATGATATACCCGAAAGACGTCGTGTATCATTTTATCTGAGCATAAAGTTAAAACACTGGCCGGGCTTGCGCTTCGATTGGCACTATGGGAATGTGCGAAGAGCCCGGCCTGTAGAGAGGACAGTACAAAACTCAAGAATAAAGAGCGCCTGCATGCACATACAAAGAAAACTCGACTTTAACAAAAGTATTTAAAAACCAGTAGTAATCCTACAGTTACCAGTAATGCACCAAAGTCACATTGCGTGGGCAGACACTAAATGCGCGAGCTCGACAATAAATGTCATGAACATATCATGGAAAGGACCATGGCGACTCCCTCTTTGTAAGGGAACGACACAGAGAAAGCACCCTTGCGGTGGGCGCTGCAGTGCCGCTGCTTTATTCTGGTATTTCTCCCTCTTGATCATATGTGCCTCTAGTTTCCAACCCATGGCCCCGCACTCTCTTCACTGCAACAAAAATATGTATATCTTTTTTTTTTGGTGGGGGGGGGCATTTTTTTATAAAGGTCTTGTCACTTGTATATTTTTCAATTTTGTGCTAAAGAGACCGCCTTACTCTCGGTAGACAGCGTCAATATTTTCTAAGGATACCATATTTATAGAGGGCCGTCCGGACAATTCACTTACGCCCATGCGACTAAGCTTTTCATATTCAACGCCACATCATTATTCTGTATACTTTTGAAGTTTTATTCAACTTTTCATTGTATTTATCAAATAGCCATAGCCAACATCAGCAGAAGGGGCTCATGTATAACATGCGCTTGTCACGCAATAAAATACATCGGATTCAGCCTGCTGCTTTCCAATTTCTTTTGTTTTGTTTTTGTAATAAAAAAATCAGCCAATTCCACGCCGTGAAAACCATCGGACAGCGAATCTTTAAGCGCGGGAGTGTATGTGGTTGGCTGGCAAGGTCACGTGGTGTCGTAAATCCGCCGCTAGATTAGAAGAGCGCGTATTTACGCGTGATTGGGCACATCGAGATTGATGCTATGGCAATGGTGTTTTCGGAATAACACTTTCGTGTTATTCCAATTGCTACGACGAAGGGATCAACCATGTTTTTTTTAACGCGTGTTGTGCTCGAATCCCCGAAAAGGAGCACGCTCACCTCAGCGTGCTGCAGAAAGACGCGCCTGATCGCAGTAAAAAAAAAATGGGCAGCTAGGCACTAGTGGTGCAAGCACTAGAAATAGCGGACCTGATGGCCTTGCCATCCTCCTTTCCTTCGTCATCGCACTGACTTCTCCTTCAGGCCCCTTTGCTATATATATAGTAGCATACACGTTTATGTGATATGCTTTACCTCGTCCCATCCTCATTCCCTCATCCCCTCCATCACTTCCTTTCTAACCCCCTTGCTATACTATACCACATGTGGCTATGCTATGCTATGGTTCTATACTTTCTCTTTCTTGCAATCTCTATCTTTCTCTATCTCTCTGTCTTTCTTTCTGTTCTTCACCTTTCTATGTTCCTCTTTTCTCGATCATTTTTTCGTAGTCTCTCCTATAGCAACGCTATCACATGATTCCCATAAACGCTTCTTCTGCTCCCGTGCCTGGATAGCCAGGTGAGCCAGGCGTCAAGAAATCTTATTTCGTTCTGTTTCTTTCTTCTGCTCCTGCTATCCACTTCTTATCTGCTTTATACTCCTTTCCTTCCTATTCTCGAGTTCACTGAGCAGAGTTTTTTCATAATTGTCGCCTTCCACCTCCTTCCCGGCTCCTTGCCTAGCACACCTTAGGCTTTACTCTCTCCCATCCCAGGCTACAACCTCCTTCACCAGCGCTCTCCATCCCTCTCCTTCGCTGCACTATCTCCTTGTAATGTCACTTTCCGTAGGGAGAGTAATATATGAAAAGGAAACGCAGGGAGGTCAACCTGGCGCGAGTTACCGGTTTGCTACCCTGCACCCTTACCGTAGGACCTGCTGTACACGGCAGCGGGTACTGCCCAATTCACCACCCGAGTTTCTGCGCATGATTTACATAGGAACGGTAGTTTAAACGTCTCGGCTTTAAAGGAGATAATTATAATCACGGTTTCAGCCGGAATCGAACCCAGATAATGCACGCCGCAGGCAAGTGCCCTACCACAAAGCCACGCCACTGTTCGAAACTACTTTTGAAATGACCTAATACATTCGTTATGTCGGGCAAGAAGTCATATTGCTAGTAATAATGTTTTGTGGAAGAAGCGCAGGATCGACCCAGGGGTCACGCCACGTGAATTATGTAAGGTTTTGTGGTTGAATGCTGACAACGTGTTAGAAAGGGCTGACGTGTAATACATGATCATAACCATCACTATCCACATCCCCAACGAAGGCGTTCACGTAACTCAAGAAAAGGATGATGGAGGCGACCACCCGCCGGCTTCGTCAAATGAGAACGTTCACGGAAAGGCCGAATGAAGGGCCATGAAAGGGAAATGTCTTTCGCTTTTCACTTATTCACATCTCTTACTTCTTCTGCTGCCCTACTTAAACATATGCGGTAAGATCACAAAGTTTCTATTAAAGTACACTATTGAAGTGGCTTGCCCAAGATGATAAGAGAACTCGATAAAAAATTTTTTTAACGTGAATATTTTTTCGAGTATGCATTCCATTGCACAATACATTAGAAGATTGAACCATGAAGAGTGAAACACAGATCCGCTCTTGTATCGGTCCTCCACCCCTTTTTTTTGGCGCCGCTGATGCCTTGTGCAATTGTGTGCTCAGCAAAAATGCACAATCGTGGCCCATTACACCAGCACACTGTTCATATTCGAGAACAAAGCAGGACAAGTGAGAACTTTGGAGAATTTTGATAGTTCCTTCAATAGGCCAATGAAAGAAGGTCTGCTAGCGTTGTATGAGATCAATATTTGAATAATAATTTACATTGCTGTTTTAAATCTAACTACTGAATGACTCAAGCTGAAAGTGATTTCCTAACGAGCATGTTCGAACTTCTTGGACCAAAATCCAGCCGTCTTACGGAAATTGCACTTTTCAATTGGGGCGAGACAGAATTTCGGTTGTCAAAATTGCCGATTACGCAATAAGTTCACTGTCACAATTGCTGATAATTTATGGAGTCAGCAAAGACAATACTTACGGTGCTGTATTTGTAAATTTACTAGTAGGGCCATTTTGCTTGTTGATTCCATTGGCACGTATACGTTCAATTTTGTGTGTACGGTATACTATATTGCATTTATATAGCTCATTTCAATGTGTATGTTATACTGTTATCATATACCAGATATATATCAATGAATTATTACAACAACTCACGTTGCCTCTCGCGCAAAAGGGACTCATCGTACTTAAACAAACTCAGCACCATTGTATTGTGCCTTCTGCCTGCCCTGTATATTCGAAATTTTGGCATCATAATAAATTTCGAGTGCCTTGTCCGATTAGGGTATAGGGAAGTTGCTCATATTTACACAGATATGAAATTTGTGTGTCTAGTCTGATTCACTAGCACATTACTGCTTTAGTCAAGGCGTACAGTGGTTTCTTTTGTTTCCTTCATGAGTTTAGCTCGCGTACAGGCTTTTTCCCGGCATTATTAATGGCTGTCTACCGAAAAATATGCATGCGCTATTTTCCCGAAAAAATCACGCGGATAACACGTCCACGTCGCCACGTTGACGAGAGAAACATCACTGTAACGTTTCTTATTCACAATATTACCAGTGAAATTTATTCTTATGCACGTAAGTACTGCGCAAAACTTCCGCGTCTAACGGCTAAAGATGTATGTAATACCCTACGCTCTGTGAATAAAACGGAAGTCAGATTAGACGAATTCAGTGTTAAGTGCTTGTTAAAATTTAAATGCTAGGATGAGTCAATTTAATGGATTAGTAATTGTCGCATTTATGCATTTGCGTGCTAAAGCTTTCGATTTGGCAAAGTATGATCTCTGGCCTATCATAACATGAGACAGTGAAGCAAAGGAATATTAAAAGGTGGTATGTGCATTTTATTTACATGACTGTAGTAATTATATGACGGAATGACACGAAAGCGGAAGTAAAAAAATCTAGCCACCTAGAGGGACCGAACCTGAAAACTCGAATTACGGGTGAAATGCAGTGCCCCTACGCTATGGTGGCAGTGAGTACCCCGCCCACAATTGTATACATGTTTCTACGTGTCACCTAGCAGCAAGTGTTTCTCTCATGGTAGCCCACCACAGCACAAACAATTGGCTAATTTGTCTGAAGCGATAGATGGAATAGTTCAGCCTTTTCCCTTGCTTTGGCGACAGCGTACAAATGAATCTTGTGTTGCCTACGGGTTAACGGTTACTCTCCTAGTATGAATCAGGCTGAATACCTGGAGCTTCATCTCTCTTTCGAAACAATTATGCAAGCGTATTTGTTTTAGTTCCCGTATATCCAAGAAATAAAAAATCGGCTTCGTCATTCTGCTTAGTCATTATTAAACCCAATATAGGTTTAAGCAATTTTACAAGTGAGCTTTTTTTTCATTCTTACAGTACTTATGAAGGTATCCTGCTCATTAAAATGCAATGAAACATTCGCGGAAGAAATTCAACACACAAGTGTAGCTTTGATTGTTGAGCTCGGTAAACAAAAGACAAATACCCTTTGCTTCATCTAGGTAAAAAGAAAAGTCGACGGACAGCAATGTGAATGTACCTATTAAGTATGCTGCTTTCAACTTTAATGTTACGGTGGCTTGCCAAAAAAATCAGTGCTGAAACTTAATACACAAAAATGATGTTTTGTTGGGTATAATAATAAAGGGTACCAAAGTAACACTTACATCCTCTAGCATTTTGAACATAACTATCTAACGTGCATATTTCTACGAAGCTGGAGAACTTCGTAAGCTGCCTATGGGAACAGTTGTGATGTTGGACTGAATTTACGTGATAAAGCATGAATTCTCTTCATAATACTTCAAACGTCTTTATAAGGAATCCTTAATATAAATATCATTTACCGCCTCAGTCATATGTCATTAGTGTGGTGAACACTAAGAGACTTGCTGATACAATGCAAAAGAAACAATGGTAATACAATGCAAAGAGAGCAATCCGCGATTTCGACATTGTATTCTCGTAGATACCACGCAAACAGGGTACACAATAGCAAAAATGGTGTGCTAGTAAAAAGCACTCGTTTATTCTACGCGGCCGCTTATAACCATTACCGCACATCAGGAAAAGTATTCAACAATCTATAATCACGCAAAAATTATTGGTGCAAAAAGGTACACCATGTGAACAAGAATAAAAAAGATGTCTCTATGTCGAGAGAAATCACAGAATGGCAGCGAATGCATTGCGTGGTTAGATGACGCGTCATTTAGATTGCAATACTCTCATGTTTCTCAGCGGGAGGAGCGAAGAATATGCATATTTTCTCTCATGACAGAAAACACACTCTCTTCGTGCATAACATTGACCGCTTACGACTTTTTGTATGGCGGCCAGTCAGTATGCCTTAACTGAGCAGGAAGTATGCTATATCTGAAAGACGTGGATAAAATACTATCGCTGCTCGCTTGCTATATTCTTGTTTAAATTATGACTCCTTTCCTCAACACATGCCCAAATTACTTTCAAGTCTCAGCTCAAGCCATCGCACCCGTTCATATGAAGTATGCAAGGGATGTTGCCCAACACAAATCAGCTGCCTCTCCTTGATCGTACAGGAGACTGTGCTTAGCAAGTTGTCGACAATTTCCGTTCCGTTTCTCAGTTCTGGTGACCAATTGAAGCGAGGCGTAAGCGTTGTTGTTTCGTCACATTACGGTAAGTTTATACCATTATCAATATTATTTCCAGCATGTTGTCGTGTGGCGAGGATCTGGCGTGTGGGTACAGCATTTTACCTTGTTACTGCATGATTGGATAACTAACTTTGGAAAGATGTCACACAAGAGAGAGACACACGCACCGGGGCGGTCCGGGGTTACGTTAAAAGTGACTAAGATCCTGCTGATTTGATGAGAAGGGACATGAAGATAAAACATTTGTAGTTTAGAAGAACTTGTTTCTGGGCGAGTTTGTGGATTTAACACAAACAGGGAAAATTGTGCAACCTGACCCACAAATAGTTTTTACGTATGTATAAGGTAGCGCAGTAGCTTCTTTCGTGCTAAGATGAAACATTTGCTGAACAGCCCATTATAGTGCAAAGGATTCACGTGGATCAAGATCGAAAAACATAGGTCTGATTGACACCATGCTACAATCGGACACTGATGGCAACAAATACGGTGAAGAGATCGTGGCAAGCTTAACTACAACCACGAGTCAAGAGAAAATAATCGATGCTAACTTGTTCAGATTATATAAAAACATCGGGAGTTGTAGTGTGGTTGATGCGCTACATTGGAAATCTAAGAATGGAAGCGAAAACAGGTTCGCTAACAGGAGAAGCCTTAGACAAGGAGGTATTTCTGCTGATAAAGCAGGAGCAGGAGACGTTACAAAATGCAGTGACACGAATCAATCACGCTATGAGATTGTACAGCACGGCCGTCTTCGGAGACAATGAAGGCGTGCTAAGTGTGCAAGGGAGGCTTCAATGAAGTGATTTAAGTTTTGAGGAAAAGCATCCCATTGTTTTGCGAAAAGACAGTCGCTCGTCAGGACTCGTGTACTTCATGCGCAGCAAAAAAAAACATGCATGGTGGCGTTGCGTGAACGTTGATGCATTTAAGGAGGAAGTTTTGGATTGTTCGTGGCCGACAGATGGTAAAATACGTTATAACGAAATGTATAACGTGTAGAAGTGTAATTCTCGACCAATGACGCAAGAAACGGCACAACACCCAGGTGACAGTATAAATAATACGAGGCTATTCGGCATAGTTCGTATAGATTTGGATGGACCGCTGAGTACTGGAGAGGAGAAAGGCAGAAAAATTACAAAGTTCTTGGTTGTGATATTTACGTATGCAGTAAGGAGAGCTGTACAACTGGAGCTTGTCAAGAGGATGTTTACTGAAGCGTTTATACAAGCATTCCGAAAATGCGTAGCTAAAATAGCATTGTGTACAACCATTTATACTGACAAAGCAAGAGCGCCCGAGAAATCTGAAAAAGAGATAAAGAAAATATTAAAGATGGAATACGAGAGGGCGTAAAAGTATACTTGCAACCTGCAAGTAAACTGGAAGTTCAATGCAGAGTTAGCTCCATGACGGGGAGGACTTTATGAAAGACTAATCAGATGCTTTAAGACGTGAATGACAAAAGCTATAGGAGCTAGACTTTTGGATGAAGGAAAACTACGGCCTGCGGTTGTTGAAGCAGAAGGAGTGACTACCAACCAGCCTCTTACGTGTATGATGATCCCAACGAGCCACAACCCATTACACGGGCGGATGTCATAGGATGCAAGTAAGTAATTAATAAGCAAAACGACAGCAAACCTGGTGAATACAGTTTGCTGAATTACTAGAGCAAAAGAAAAGAAGGAATGATGACATGGTGGATGAGATGGAAACAAGAGTATTTAAGAGAGCTAAAGTGTGCTAGCAGATAAACGGCTGGTCGCACAAGTGTAAATAAAGGAGATGTGCTTCTGCTTGCAGAAGCACGTAAAAGAACGCAAGGAAACTGCAAGGTAGAAGAGATATTCCCACAAAACGATGGACTAGTGAGGACCTGCTTGCTTCGGACATCTGAAGGAAAACTGGTCAAGAGACTGATTCAACTGTTGTATTCGCTCGAAGGCTGCTTCGGTTTAAGCCGCCCGGCGGGACGACGTAGCAAACACATTGAAGATGGAGCTGGGACGAAAAAGAAGAGGTGGCCAGGTGACCGCTCTATATCTTCTATGCTTCTCCTCCTGACTACAAAGAGGTCAGACGAGTTGGTTGTGTGGTCTGTCTGATCCTTCTGAAACACCTGTGTCTGTGTTCCTTCCTGGCATTTCGTCGAGGATAAGCAAACATTGTCGAATACAGCAAGCTATTGTTTACATGACTTTCATCGTTTAGTAAATACTTAGTGAAGCAAAAACTACACACATAAAATAATGGTTGTAACATACCACAAATGATTTCCACAATGCAAGAATATTTTATTCAGTCGATCTACAAATTAAACAATAGCGTATATCTACATCATTGCTTTCAGAAACATCTGAAAAACAACGATACGCTATGAAGTGCGAGATGCCCAACGAAATTTGCTTAGTGCGTGCAACGGCATTTGAATACCAAAAACACCTATAAGCCGACCAAAAAGATTATTGAGGCACATACAAAGGAAGAGAACTATACAATGTGCTATCCATCTGCTGCTTTTGTAAAACAAGATAAAATGCACTTGTGCCGATAGGGGTGTGTGAATCACAATTTTGGTGCAATAATGCTTGTCTTTTTGCTTTTCGTTGGTGGTATGTATGCGCACGTTATTTGCCACATACAATAAAAGTGGAGAGATTAAAGATCCTCATAGCAATATAATATTGCAATGAGGATTTAGCATATGTCATCATGTTTTGTGTGTTCAGTTTTCAGGATATACAAGACAGACCTATGTAGTACTTTATTTATCTATCAAATAGCCCATAATTTGGATAAGAATAAAACACTTACCGGACTTCGTTCAGGAGCGACCCTCTGGGGACTCGAATGAGACCCAAGCTGGAAACAGAATAGCCAGAAAAACAGGCATGAGGAACACAAAGACTAGTATGGTTACGAAGAAAAGCCTACTTCCACAAAATTATCCACAATGAAGCAGTTATAGCTCTGCAGTTAACATTATTGCACAAAACACATTGCGTGGGTAGGGAACACTAAGCTAAAATTAAATGGCCTAAAACGATTTGCACTTTAAGTGCAAAGGATCAACACACTTTCTTTTTAATACCCACGAATGTTCCGCCACTGCACCTTCGGTGGTGTTCTACCCTCAGCAGAATTCTCTGAAACTTGGATCATCAGTCTCTGAGCGATACCGTGTTGTATGTTTGTAATTTATGGCATCTGCACTGTACGGGTTCGTTTTACAGCGAAAGCTGTTATGAGGTCACGACAACAGCCGATTTTGGCTCCATATTTGTCCGCCGCCGCTCGTAACCGCTATAACGTGATATAGCAAAAAATGAAATAAGAAAAAAAATGCCCAGGATCGGATGGGAGTTCAACCCGGGCTCTCTGCGTGGCAGTCCAGTATTCTACCACGAAGCCGCGCCCGTGCTTGAAGCACTTTCTTTCTGTATCCTTCTTCCTCTATTTATTTCTCCCTTTTCTTTGATTCACTCTATTTCTATTTCTTTCTGAGCTATGCTTCACTCTCTGCATACTGACATGGAGTGGCATACCGAGATACAGTAGTTAACAAAATAAACAACGTGGGGAGGAGATGAAAAATTCCGTTTTTTTATTTTCTGTTGAGAAATTTTCTTCACCCAGCAGCGGCATTTCGAAAGGAAGTAAAAATATGTGGAGTGCGAATAGAAATTTCTGAAATTTGCCAAAGGTGTTATTGGCGTGGTACATAGACACCACAGTCATGTGACGAAGCTATCCAGACTGGCCGTTTCGAATGTGGGCACTTCAGAGAAGATGAGAACCCTGTACGAACTAGGTCTCATCAGAACGCTGTAAACAGCGCGAAAATCATCCTCTGTTAAACTTCGGTACTGAGAGGGAGCTGTGACACCCCCCCCCCACTCCCCCAATGGTTATATGAATATTTTTAGGCCTAAAACCTTGTGTGTCTGTGCATTGTTGGTCCGCATTCACTTCGTCCTTGCGATAGCGTGATATACCGAGGCGATAGAGAAACAGATAAAGAAGGCGGTGACTAGACCTTTGTCTTGAGGTTGGGGTGAGACTTCCTTTGGTCAAAAAAATCATTTTTGGGGATTTTGCAAGCACGTGATTGAGAATTTCTTTACCTTTAAGAAAATATGTCGCACTTTGGCACTCGCGGTTTGCCTTTTATACCAATCTCTCTATTCTGGCGCATTACATCATTAATAGAAAGGCATGGAGGGAATGCGTTCTTTGCATGCAAGGTATGAATTATACTTAACTGAAATAGATGAAAGAAAAGGAGGCTACAACTGAAAGTGCCTACTGTGAACTGAGGAATGTCTAACAGTGGCGTGAAGTAGGAATCCACGCAAATGCATTTAATTGGAACGATCTTTTTCTTCTCAAAACAGTTCCCACTTTCCGACAATAGGTGATTACTGTTGCTTAGCGAAGGTCAGAGAAGAAAAAAAGACGTGTTACTGTATTTTCTTGTTACTAGAGATGTCCTTTACGCAGTAGCCATCACGCCCTGGAAACACAATTTTGGACATTTTCTGCTTTTGTTCTTATACAAAGGATGCAACATATTTTTTCGTAATATTATTCTTCAGTCCTTTGAGAACATTTTGGGGGAATTTGAACAAAATTGCAATTTTTGTTTTCTTATTATAGATTTTTTAATCGAGGAGCACTTTTGTCTTTTTGCTGTTTCGAGCATGAGAATTTATACTGTTAAAATTATTAGAGAAATACAAATGCAGAGGTTCATTATTCACATAAAGGCCTATTCATACTGCAAATATGAACAAGCTCAGATGTTCACAAAAGTAGGCATAGCGTCCCAAATTTGACTCATTTTCAAAAACGCAGCGTTTTTCGTGAATTTTAAAAAATACATAATTTGCCCAGAATTCCATGAAATCATAACAGATATTTCCTCTTCGCTTCTACTTCCGCTAAAACGAAAGATATTTGTAATATATAGCTTCAGTAGGTGCCACCATGGTTGCGAATTTACGAAAACGCACTCTTCGTAAAATGTCGTCGTCAACCGACGACACTTGTCGTCGGTTGACGCCAAAAAGATATGCGACGCTGCGACGGCCGCTTGAATAGTATAAGAGAGCGGCGTTCACTTGACTCCCCACACTGACGTCTAAATAGGTCAGAGTCGTACTAAATCAAACGAAACCAAGACCGTGCATGCAGAAGGGGCCCCGAGCTAACTTTAGCCACAATTTAAAATGACGCCAAGCACTCTATACCGACGCGACCATATGCATATTTTTAACTAATATATAGATTAGGTCACGAAATTTTTTTCTTGTTTATATGCTTAATTAGGCATTATTATTTAACCACCTTCTACAGCAACGAAACTGTTCGAAATGTAAAGCGACCTAATGCAGGGCTGCGTGTTTAGATTGGTGGAAAATGTGTGATGAAACGTGAACCCTTTTCTCTTAGCAGTATTTAGCAGCACAGCTGTTTATACCAGCCGTCTGTCGTAATCCGCGAACGGAAAACTATTGTCACCATAAATCTTCCTTCGCGTCCCTCGTAGTCATGGCGGCGATTGTGGAACTCGCTTTCATGGCTATGAGCGGTGCTGACTAACACTTCCATGTTTCATGCGCATAAATACCCGATAATGGGACCGAGGGGAAGACCGCCGCCATAGCTCAAATGGTAAGAGCATCGTGCGCGTAATCCGAAAGTTGTAGGTTCGGTCCCTGCCGGCGGCAAGTTGTCTTTATGCCCACTTTGCTTTCTTCACATCTATTATTACAACTACTACAAACACTTAAGACAGTACAATTACCGCCTCCTATACCTTTCTTGGCTTCATAATGTGCTGGTTTTCATTAAACCAGATGCAATCAGCTATACACTCTCAACACCAGTAATAATGACTGCTATGGTATTGTGAGTCTGTTTTGAACTTTGTATTAGGTAGACATTACGTGCTAAGTTTTCGGTATGTTAAGTATAACATAATTTGTCATAAGATAGAAGTTTCACTAAGGTAGCTAATTTGGCGAGTGAGAACACGTTATGCAGATATAACCTGCCAAAGAAATGTGACTTTTGCGGAATGCGGGCAACGGAACAAATATTGCTGCAACTTTGTAAATACTACTGTTAAAATATAGGGCTCAGTCGATCTTGTCCTGCTACGGTATTTTCAGACATCGCCGCAATCAAGGCCCGCAAGTCCCGTTACGAGCAAAGAAAAGCGCGACATGTCAATGTTGCCATTTCCCTGACTCCTACCGTGCTTTGTTTGGGCTGGTCATCCTGAACGCAATAGCAAAATAGTGGTAATTGTGGATGGCCATCATGAATCAAAGTAATGAAGAAGCTTACCCCACATGGACCAGCAACGGGACTTGCGGGCCTTGATTGCGGCGATGTCTGAAAATACCGTAGCAGGACAAGATCGACTGAGCCCTATATTTTAACAGTAGTATTTACAAAGTTGCAGCAATATTTGTTCCGTTGCCCGCATTCCGCAAAAGTCACATTTCTTTGGCAGGTTATATCTGTCTGGAAACTGCATGTCCGACAATGGTCCACCACGTAGGTAGTTTTTCGTCGCAGTGGTCCTTAAGAAACACGATTAAATGGTAAATGTGCCCTCCTTGAGAAAGCCCACCGTGACGGAGGCGGAAAGCACGGATATTGCGCTGGTATTAAGTACAGCTGAATGTATAGGACATGACAGCATCATCGCCGCGGACACTGAGGCCGCCTGTGCTCTCTTATTACGAGGTAGAATACCAGAGGATGGCGCGCTTTAATGAAACACCACCTCTATAAGGACCACACAATATTCTAGTGCCCGGCACACCAGGGGATGGAGAAATTAGAGGGCGGACGCTGCGCCTCGCGCAATAACTTTCCGAGCAGCGACACTGGACCTCTCAGCAGACTTCCAAATTGAACGCCTTATGAATATTACAACTCTACTATTGCAAAAGACATGCTTGCCCATAATTTTTTACCCGATAAGTATAAGCCCCTGCCAACAGACAATTGAGAGAAGAAGGGGCCAACAATTGCAGAAAATTCAAATTGGGGTTTATGCCCAGGTAAAAAGATTACACGCCAGGTTTTCGATGTGCTATCGAAGTTCCTGTTTGGGTGCAGAGGAAGTTCAACACTATATCAAATTATATGGCCGACATCTGATGTACACAGAAATGACACCTACACACCCGTTTAAGCAGTGCGAGGTGCGACTCTCCAGCTCTGACCTGGCCGACCAGCAAGCGCTGATTGACCACGCTGAGTGAGCGGCAATGGCCAGAGGGGCCCTCACCAGAGCTCCTCCCATTCGAATAACGTATGTTTCATTACATTTGTTTTCCTATTTTCTGTTCTGCATGATGGTAGATATACGTAATTAAACAGAGGGAATAAGCCATACTTGTTATTGCCACTGTGAATATCGGCTATGGTCATGTGAGTCCCTTTTTCATTTTGTATCAGGTAAAAGTTATGTGGTATGTTCTTCGAACATCAATGATTACATCGTTTGCCTTAGGATTAAGACTTAGTAGAGTAGCAATTGGGTGAGTTCGAAAATACTCATGAAGGCCAGCGAAAACAAAACAGGGTGTGAGGAAAGCGATGTACGACGCGTCTGTGTCGCCCATCCATTCTTTTAATGTGTTATTTCGCTGGCAATCATGAATAATAGACTTACCCTACTTGGACCAGCAACGTCACCTGTGGGGGTTGATGGCGGTGGAGGCTGAATAGAGAGCAGGGTAATCTTGACTCAGGTATTCACAAAGGCGTATAATCACTAGTGTGTGTTTATTTAGCAGTAGTATTCACAAAGTCCCTGTAAAAATGGTGTCGTTGCCACGAAGACGTAACGTATGCCGCGTATTACGTGTAACGTAAGACGTATGCCAGGGAGACGTAACGCAGTACTTGCTTTGAGGATGAGAAGTCATATCAGCGTAGAACGAAATACTTGCCAGATTTTAACCAAACATGACATGTTGGCAAATTGAGTGGGGGACACGCTGGCACACAGGCAAACCCATAATAAAAGACAAATTTGAGGCGCTCGTTCCGGCGTTGAGCGGCGTCACCGTCGTCGGCGTAACCAATAGAGCGAACGAGGGCGTTAGCGTCTGTGTGCCGTTGTGTTGGAGTCGTTGTGTTAGCGTCTGGAAGGCCTCGTACATGCCCGCGCTTCTTGGGACAGCGCAACGCATGCCTCTCGCGCACGGGCACGGGAATGTGGATTGATCTGCGAGGCTTGAGAGAAGAAGACGTGCGTTGGTCGAAGGGACACTTTGTGTGCGGAGCGCTCTAGTGGACTCATATATTTTGCATCTAGATTTTCGGGTAGAAGCTCGCCCATAATAAACAAGTTTAGAGCGCTGCTTTTAGACGCCCGTTCCTGCGTTCAGCGGCGTCGGCATCATCGTAAGTGGCAGAGCGAACGAGTACCAAAGAGCGAACGCGGAGCGCAGCGGAGGACGAAACACGGCGATAGCGAGGAGAGCGTGAGGAGGAGGCAACAGCATTGGCGAGACAACAGGTTTTACGGCGGCCACCCGGAGCGTCACAGTAGTGTGCGCCTTCGTGCCGTCAAGTGGTAGCCGATGAGGTCACCACTAAGGTATGGGGGGAGGATGTCTACCCACGCCACATATGAAAATACCATACATGACACCATGTACGCAGACCTGTCTGCAGCGGCTGTCGTGAAACGCACCAAGGCGCTGCCTTCCTCGGTCTCTCGTTTAGCGAGATAGTCGCGCCTTAACTTATTGCAAAATCAAAACATCTAAACAGTCGCTCTCTAAATTTGGATTAGGCAGTAATCATCGGTAATTTTTTTACTTCAACAAAAGTAATTACAGATGAATATTGTGCAGTTGTCAGTAATGTAACAAAATTGGATTGCAAGAATAGGTCACACTAATCTGCAAATTTAATGTCCTATCATGATTTACAGCTTAATAAGAAAGAATGTAAACAATGTTATTGTTAAGTTACACGAATATTTCATCATTTGACCATCTGTGGTCTTGTACCATGTGCTGAGTGTTTTAATAGTGCGACAAGCGCCTCCTGAGTGACGTCGAGTTTTCCTGAGAAGTGCCACCCCTTAAGGTGGTATTGCTAATCTAAATGCGACAGCCTTAAGGAAACACGACATCGGCAGCGTTCACCAAACGAATGCAAATATTAAAAATGAGGATCCGAGAACGAATGGAAACGAAGCATTGTGCATGGCAGTCGAGTCTTCTACCGCAAAGCCACGCCAGGTCTTGAAAATTATTTGGTTAAATGCCCTATGCAGGCGTAATGTCACTGCAACGTCTAATGGTTTCAGTGCTGGCTCTTTAATTTTACAACCAAGCAAGAGATTATAAGTATGCACTCCGATCATACAGGCGCCGTGTCGGGTCAGCGTCAATTGCGCTTCCAGTGTTGGCTCCGCTTTCATAGCAGTCCAATAAACATTACAATTGCATTACTTTGATTCAGCAAATTATTCAAGCGTTGCTCCACCCCGGAGGAATGCGCTAACGCAAGTTGTGCAGGATATTCACATCATCCCACCGTAACATGTGCTACGATGTGATAATACAGACGTATATGGTCTAAAGTGACTTCTGTTGCTATATCAGACAATAGGTTACTCTTTAAACGCCATTATAGTCAACGTACCTGTTAAGCCCACCGTGTGCACACGACTACTACATTTTCAAAAACGCGGTACGAGCGAAGGACAGTAGTACGTGTCTTTGTCGCCCTTCCCTGGCACTTAATGCGTATTGCTTCGCTGGAAATCATGAATAAAAGACTTACCCTACTTGGACCAGCAACGGGACTTCCGGGAGGTAATGGCGACCGAGACTGAAAAGAGTACAGCACGGCAATTTTGACTGAGGCCTACGGACATGCACATAATCACTACTGTATGTTATTTTTGAAGCGGTATTGCAAAGTAGTAATAAGATTGTCTGAATACCAATGCACAGCACAATTCTCATTGCTGCAGCAGGCTATGTCTAGCTGTAAACTTCATGTGTAGGATGGTAAACTTGTCATGCATGTGAGCCATTTTCTCTCTCTTAGTCTATGTACCCACCCTTGCCCCCTCACCGCGAATACTTGCTGCCACTAACGTGCTTTTGCACCGCCTCCAGGACTGCCTCCATGTCAGGCCCACATTTGATCGTGCGGTGATTTCAATTGACGATGACATCGCGTGATAACACTTTATGTGATCAAGATGACTGAGGTGCGCGAGAAAACGGCACACAACGAAAAGAAGTACACGGGACGACACGCTTCTAGAAACTGGAATATTTTTATTCAGGAAAGACATATTTATAACGCAGTGAGAACAAATTTAACCCAACGAGTCGACCAAAGAAACCCTATGCTCCTGTGTGCCGTTTTCTCGCGCCCCTCAGTCATCATGAACAAATACCGACTCGCCCAACTTTTTACTTTACTTTATGTGATGTCATAGTGATGGCATGGTAACGCCATGATAATGTTACAAATTTTGACTATCTACGGTGTCATCAAGCCGTAATCGCTGTTACCGTGATATATTTCATCTTCCTCGTTGACGGTGGCACCGACTGTTACTTATCTCGTTTTCATGAGACATCTGAGGCTGTATCCTTAAGATGTCTCTCGTAATTGAAATAGAACCATCTGTGTCATACAACTTTGCCGATGGGTACCTCAGAGGCCACTGAGAAAGAAGGGCGTGGTTGACATGGGCCTCGCCAGGTGCCGCAACAATCCCAGTTGCTTACAACCTTTTACTGAACCCTGTAAAGAACAGAGACCGACGGCAAACCCAGAGACCCGGGTTTCACGGCCCCACATATAAAGAACAGAGACCGACGGCGACTCATGGATTGATGAGGCAGCGTCCGTCGTCTGGAGGTTCCCGACGCGGGAGCCCCTTACGATGACTTCGGCTCTGGTCTTTCCTTGCCATTCAATACGACGGCCCGACGTTCGCAAGGCTAGGATGTTTATGAAGAAAGAAGAGTTACATCCTTAAGCCCGGCCCTCGGAGCAGCTAACGGTATGTCTGGCCATCCATTAGATTTTTCCTTCGGCGAAAACTACGAGGCTTGCCAGGCCAGGACGATAAACTTTCGCTGCAATAACGCCCGTTCTGCAGGCCTAGCCCTGGAAGCTACCGAATGCCCCGTATTCGATCCACAGTGCTCATTTGACGATAGTCATTCCAAGGGTGACGAAGTCGGAATGCTGACGCCTTTTAGTGAGAGTAGATGCGAAGGCCCTGCCCTTGGAGCGGCTAGCGCCACGCCATCATCAATGATATTGAGGCGTAAAAACAGTGGAATCACGAGAAGATGATAAACCGATGACTAATGTCGAAGGCAGCCTAGTGGCAAATCAACCAAATAGTGGAAGCAGTGCCGTGAAGGTCAACGCCGAAGGTGAACAGGATTCTCTCAGCGGCCAACTGAGGAAGCGTGCAAATAAAGAACCTACCGACCGCCTTCCCACTAGCAATGATGGCTCCTTAGATCTCCTTGGCGGGGAAGCTAGCAGTCCTACTGCGTTTCCTGTGGCGTCATCGTCGTTGGATGCACAGCCTGGACGTCAGGAATTTGTTCCATTCAACTTCGAAAAACTGGACGAGGTTCTGACCAAACAAGGGGATGTTCGTCTAGAAAAGGATGTGAAAGCGCTGCGTCTGCCTCCAGAAGTGAAGTGCAGTGCCCTGCGGACGTCGCCGAAGCGAACTCGTCATCGCGCGAGCAGAGTGCGCAAGCACATCAACCGGCTTGTTCCCAGGAATCAGAAGGAGAGCCAGGCACAAAAACTCGCTACTTATGTGATGAGCCTATCGGAAGGAAATGCGTTCATGCCGGCATCCGTCTCCGAATTCGCGATGTCGCACAGTTCGTGCCGCAAAAACAAAGATCGCCGCAGGTGTCCAGGCTCTTCGTGGAGGACGCAACGCCATTACGCTGCCGTAAAGCGTTGGCAGAAGAACCTGTTTGTGGAGCACACCACCAGTGCTGTGCCGGGATGGAAACGGCGGAGATGGAAACGCGCACATCATTTCCATGCCACATCAGCGCGCTACCGCCCGGACCAGGCTTCAGCGTAAATTCATGTTGGAGACGCGGGAGTGGTGGCAGAAGAGGACATATCTTCGAGTGACATCACTGTATTCCGGGCGAGATGCATGCAATGAACAGAGTTCGCTCGTTTCGTTCGTATTGATCCAGACCACTTTCTGAAGCTCTGTACATGGGTGTGCATGTTGTCAGAAACGAAACGACCTATGTCACGTTTCGGCCCGTCCACCTCAGAGGATGTTGAAAATAAAGAAGTAGGGCAGGGGCTCGGGCAAAGGCGAGAGACGGAAAGGAGGGAAGAGAACGAAGTGGGATTCGTAGCTAGTCCTTGAACAGCAAAACTGTTACGACCACGGGTCCTCGTTATTTACAAACCCAATAAACTAATAACATTTTTTCCCTTAGCTGTCAATTGGCCGATATCTTAAATAAAATCATGCTTCGCTGTCATGTGTTTCAAATACAACTCAACTTAAACGAAAACCACCAATTTCTATTTTTATGGAGACTTTTTCTAATATTTGTGCAACCGGAAGCGCTCGACCGGATAGGCTTTGAAGAGAAACACGAATGTGACTCGGTACTCGTGATGTCGCACATCCCTTCTGGTAATGTGTATTGGTTCGCTGGCCATCATAAATAAAAGACTTACCCTGCTTGGACCAGCAACTGGACTTCTGGGGGTTAATGGCGACGAAGACTGAAAAGAGTATAGGACGGCAATATTAAGTGAGATCTATACACATGGACATTATGGCTACTCTGTGGTATTTTAGAAGTAATAATTACAAAGTGGCATTAAAATTGTCTATCAATAAACTGCAAAAGAGGCATCGCTGGAGCAGGTTATATCTAGCTGCAATCTTCATGCACGAGAGCCATTTAGGGAGAAAGTATAGAAATATTACTACGGCCCCTGAACGCTTAGTGGCACCTTGGTGGCATTGTTGCATTGTGACTTGAATTTTATAACGTGCTATGAGCTCGCCTGAACGACATGGCCCTCCAGTTTCTAATTTATGGCGTCAGCTCCAGTCCTAATTGTTTTGTATAGTTCATTTCGTTTTGGTGATTTCGCACATGAGATGTAGTATGCATAATATTTTGTGAACTGCAGTAACTAGTTCTTGATTCTGGCACTTGTTTTTGAAACACCGAATGGGTAAATGTGACGTCAGTGTATATTCGGTTTAACGAAAAATTTGGCATCACGTTCAGAAAAGGATGTCACCTCTCACGTGATATCAATTTTCTTAAAACCACGCCTGCTTTGTCGAACACATGGAAAAATAACCGATCCTATTACTCAGCTCAAATATTTGTACGATTTGCATGAAGCTTGAAAGCCAGGTAGCATACCACAGTAGCTCCCTTTGATTCGGCGAACGATTATATAGATGTACGGCTAAGAAATTTATTAGCGTACCTCTGTTCTGATGACCAAATGAAATAAGATATTATTGTTGTTGTGTCACTTTAGCAGTAAGGTTATCAGAATATGAGGAAAGTTTACAGCGTATGGGCTTCCACTCAGGGTTCGGCGCGTCTGCACAGTTTCTCAGTTCCTTGATGACTAAAAAAGGATTTCTGTTGCTACAGGGGGATTCGGAGCCCTTGCTTTCAGCAAACAGAAAGTCCTTGCTTGACGTCGAATGTTTTAATAATAACAATATCAAGTTTACTAGGCATCAAAACAATGATTTGATTATCGAGTACTCCATATTGGCGGGCACCGGAAATTTGAACCATCTGGTGTTCGATGGCGTGCCGTGATATCGCACAGTACATATGCATGTAGCATTTCGCCTCCATTTAAATGTCACCGCAGCGGCCTCGATCGAGCCCAAGACTTTCCTCTCAGTTGACAACGACGGATGCTCATATTCGGGAGTGAGAGTAAACGTCACTTCATAGTTGCACCTATTCCTGCCATGTTGCCTGTGTTTTTGCGCTAAAATGTTGGTATAGATGACCTTGAATCATGATTTTCCCCCAAGGTCGTCTCTCGTGTTCCTTAGCCGTATTTCATTGTTCTTGTATGATGGTATACATACGTAATTCACCAGATGGCATGAGTCAAAACGTCTAAGTAATAGTGCATTGTCGACTATGGTCTATTAGACAGTACTTCATATAGTACCGGGTAGAGGTGATGTGGCAAATTCTTCGAACATCAAAGCTAACATCGTTTGCCTTATGATAACATATTTACTAACGTAGCGAATTTGGCGAGATGAAAACTACTCATCATGCGAGCACAAGCAGAACATGGCACGAGCAAATGAATGTATGACAAACTTGTGTCGCCCTTTGCTTGCTCGTAATGTTATTGATTTGCTGACTTACCCGACTTGAACCAGCAACGAGACCTGTGGGGGTTAATGGCGGCGGTGACTGTAAAGAGTATAGGACGGTATTCTTCACTGACATATAAAAACATGCACATATTCACTACTGTATCTTTATTTTAGCAGTACTAATTACGAACTTGCAGTAACATTGTCTCGTTACCAATATTCTACAGTCACATTCCCAATGCAGCTTATACCTAGCTGCAAATGTGATGTCAGACAGCGGTCCACCATTTACGCATAAAGTATAAGAACATTACTATTGCCAGTGAACGCTTAAATAGCGACGCATTGGTGCCGTTTTCGCTCTAAACGTTCAATTTGCTACAATGCGATGAGCCTACCTGAGCGACAAGCTCCGTAGGCTTGAAAATTATGGCATCTGCCCAGTCTCAATTGTACTTTTGAAGTAATTTTATTTTTGTGATTTCACACATGCGATGTGGTGTTCGTAATATTTTGTAGACTGCAGTTACTAGTTCGTTTTAAGCACGTGTATTTTGAACTGTTGAATGGGAGAATTGGACGTCAATCTATATTCAGTTCAGGGCAATGTTTGGTACATATTTACTGAAATACAAAAATAACAAGTACCATCGAAGGTCACTTGAGTGTACGCGTCCTTTTTTGTACGCGTATTTTTTTGTATTAACGTTCAGATGTACCAACTAGCCCAACAAGCTTTACTTGGTATATGTGCGTGACGCTGAGAGAAGGATGTCACTTCTCAGTTGATTTCAATTTTCTTAAAACCAGGAGTTCTTTGTCGCAGACATGGCACAATAACCGCTATTATAGCTGAGCTCAAGCCAAACGTCACTTCTAAAAACCTTGTCATCTCTAATATTGGCTTAGTGACCAATTTCGCAGGAATACAATGCATATTCAGTTACTAAACGTGATAGGTTTGGGGCATGATAGTCAGTTAAGTGTTCAGCTTGGCTGTAGCATCAGGCTTTGTATCTTGCACATGTAGTAGGCACATATACCGAGAAATTCGCGTATTGCCGTTGTCACATATACATTGTGGCATCGAAAATGTTATAGAAGAAAAGGACGTCAAGCGTAGCATGACGCATAACCGCACGACTAAAAGAAGAGAAAAACGAAGTGGAAGATGTAAAAAGAGAAGATGAGGTGAAAAGAGGGCCCGGGGTGTTCGAACTTGAGCTCGTTAGGCAGGCACGAGCGTCGCCGGCTTCTGCTCCGGGCGCTCCGGCTCCCTTTGATCTACGGCATCGCACCGTAGTCACTGGCCATTCAAGGACACGTCCTAGGAAATGGCCGGCAGGCGCGAACACCCGCAGCGGTCAGGGAGCGTCGTCGCCTTGTGTCCAGAGCGCTTCGTCCTACGGCACCGCTCCGTAGCCCTCGTCTGAACCAGTCCTGTTCCCGGGAAACGCTGGTCAGCTCAAGTACCTAGGACGCACAGGTCACTGAACTCCGAGCCTCTTAGCTTCAAGCACAAGGCCAGCTCGCGTTCCACACAAGGCGAAGTATGCGTCATCGACTGGTACGCCGACGTTGACTCCAGTGACCTACACAACGCCTCGACTCCTCTCGCATCGGCACAGAACGCTGCGAGTTGATTGAGTGATGGAAGCTTCAAACGATTTCGTGACTTGTATCAATTGTTTGTTGTCTGTATGATAGCTTTTTTCAGTGCCGGCATGTTTTATATGTTTGCAGCGGTTTAGGGTAACATTGTGTGTTTTTCTTTTGTGTGTAATTAAAATAGATGTGTCCAACGCTCTCGGCTCATCCGTTCCTTCTGGCCGACTGTTGTCCGGAGATCCGTGACAAAAATAGGTGGCGAACCTGCCAGGATCATTTTTCTTATTTTTTTCGTTATTGTGGATCTCAAGGATTTCGGTGAGGCTGAAAGAATGGACTTGAGGAAGATATTAGAGTAGGCGGCGAAGCTTGGCATATCGCGTGAGGAAGCGATGAGTCTATACGATCGCGAGGAAGAGGCTGAGGATTCCGAGACTGCTAAGCAGTTTTCTTGCCGCTTGGCAAACTATTTTGACAGGTGGTTCAACATGTCAAACACGGGAAATAGTTTTGAAGTACGAGACGAGATGGTCACAGAACAGTTTTTGGCTTGTTCAGGTCCAAAATTAGATATATTTCTCAAAGAAGGAAAGTTGAGTGGCTCAGATGAATTTGCCGATGCCGCAGATCAATTCTTAGAAGCACAAGGGCTCAGTAACCTATGTAAGGCTCGAGTGGAGGAACCAACGGTTTCGGAATTAAATCAAACCGTATCAAAGACGTGAGGCGGTGGGCCTAAAGCACCTATATTATGTTTTTTTTTGCGACAATGCCGAGCACCGTGCAGGTGACTGTCGTACTAGTAGCGCAGCTACTAGTACGACAGTCACCTGCACGGTGCTCGACAGCATCCACCAAAAGTCTGCTGCTGCATTAAGAATGTAGCAGAGAACACCGCTACCGACATTGTGGCTGTTGTCGCATTGGGTATGCGTCTGCCCTCTGGCGGCAGAAATCGAGCTGACGTGTGGGATGCTGTGGTGTGGTGCTGTTATCTTCTTCTTCGCATGGGCTTGGTTCACGGCTTGAAGGCTGTGTCTGAAACATGAACAGAGGAGCCATACCCCCTAGCAGCCGCGTGGTTGTGACGGCGATGTTCCAATGAGTCCAACTCTAATAATATTTATTATTCTTTGGCCTAGTTATAAGCAAAAAAGAAAATTGTAAATGCAAGACAATAGCACTCGCAGTACCATAATAACGACGAGCATGATCGTCAGTCACGGGTGATCTGACCACTGGTCATTTTTTTATATGTGTAAGCGAAGGTGCCAGCGTACTGGTTGGTGCATCTGTCAGCTCTAGAGCAGTCTCAGCTACCCATGTTGCGCAAGCCATCTTATTAGAACTTCTTATAGAAAGCTTGATGCACGCTGGCTTAACCTGCACCGGGCGTGGATGCACGTGTGGCGATCATATTGAAATAAATAAACGACCGCGCACAGCAATATACGCCAGACACGCCGCTCTATAACTGAAAGCTTTAGTCTCCATTAGTCGTATTTTGCAACACGAACATGGACTCATTTTGCAGAACAAGGTGAAATTCCTGTTCAGTAATGGAGCAGCGACGATACCGTCCGAGAGTTATACAAGCACTTCTATTCAATCACATACACGTCAGTGCCTCAGTGTTTCTACAATGACGTTATAGAGCCCAGAACATTATTCTTAGACTCAGTTCAATGAGTGTGCCATCTTGAGCAATAGTCGCGTGGTATTTCGCCCATGTTGTCTACGGCTACATAATCTTGCCTTTTCTATATTAAATTGTTCCGGTCGTCTCTCGTCTTTATTTTGTTCCATTTTTTTCTCTCGAACGTAATTATAGAAGTCTTGGGGTATTGGCTCATTGTGTAGTGACAGTGAGTTCTGCGGGGTTCGTTGGCCGCTGTTTTATTATGCTTTAGGATTGCAGTTATACATAAATGGCCAGATACAAGGAATCATGCATTGGTAATTGCATCCTACTTCGCTCTTATGTTGTGAGGGCGGTCTGCAGTCTATACGACGTAGGCATTATATTGTAGCATCAAAGATGACAATGGCTGAATTAGGATGTAGCACTTGCCCAAGGTGGAATACCACCGGCACCTCCATGACTTGAGGGGGACCCAGGCTGAAAAGAGTATAGCGTAACAATTACGTCAAAGAAGAACAAATAATGCACACAAGCGCATAACACAACGAAAATGTTTATTTTTACAAAAAGTACTCAGGAATTACCAGTAGTAGTAGTACAGTTCAAACAATCTGCAAGAGTTACCTTCACCTGGCAGTATATAACTACCTCGCCATTAGCGGGTCGAAAACTCTTTGCTGTTTAGGAGAAATGAATGTTAGCACTATTGCATCGAAGTAATGATTTGTAAGCGGCCATTTTTGGTCAGGGCGACCCGCCGTCATCGTAGTTACTCTATTGAATTCCACCATCTTTTTTTTTCACGCGAGCGAGAACCCCGCCAACGAATGCCGCCAATAGGACTATCTACTAAGACTAGCCCCTCACCGTCATGGCTACTAGCGGCGCTTACTAACACTGCTACGTGTAAATGCATATATATACGCCATAAAGTGGACGGTACTGTTTCCCCCCGGCATTGCTCAGTAGTAGAGCATCGGAGGCGTTATTCCCAGGTCAGAGGTTCGGTCTCTGCCGGCGGCAAGTTATATTTTCGGCCACTTTCATGTCTCCACAGTTACATCATAACCAATTCAAATAACATCCCCTCTACTATATATGGTTTTCTTGTCTGTTAGTTCGTGATAATGTTGTGTCTAGCAAACAAAAACGAGCCCTTGAATTTCTCCTTTATTGTTGAGCGAGGAACAAATGAGCGGACCAAAGCAACGTTGCGAGGCAAGCTTGAAATAAACCTTGCAAGCCGCTAATAATATATGGGGACACCTTTGCAAATGTCATAGTCTGGTTCCACCTGAGCAAGACACTCAAGAGCCTGAACGGATGAGATGAAAGCTATTAGGTACATAACGGATACATTGTTTGGAGGACTTCACAAAAACGTGGTAAGCGCGAAACCTATTAGAACAACTCGGGACCATTATGACGAAAATGAAGAGTGACTCTAACGCAGATAGCAAAAGAAAATTTAAAACTGGACTTCGCTGTAGCAGTTAGCTCCGTTACCGGATCATGGCGATGAATATCGAGGATAGGACCCGCCTGTTGAAGCGTGCTCATATCAAACGGAGTAAAGATAAGCTAAGCACCGTCTCTGCTTAGAGTTTAGCGAGAACTTTGCATCATTTATTATCCGGAACGCATGCGGTAACAACATGCGGTAACAACCTAAGATATCTTAAAAGGGGTTACATATTATCAGTTTAAGCACTGATCTGCTGTGAAGGAAGTTTGTCTCCTGCATCGTCAAATGCACCGAAGGCGCACTGATGCACGTGTCTCCTGCAATCTTGATCTGGTCCGGCTCTAGAATCTTTCTTTCACGCATCCCCTTTGCATTACTTATGACGTCCACCTCCTGGAAAAGTGCTGTGCACCCGCATCTCCTACAGTGCACAGGAAAGTGAGCCCCGTCATTCTGAGCCATCAGCGTAGTCACAGTTGCGGTAAAGCTTGCATCGGCCAAACGGGCGGATGTCTCAATGATGGAGAAAGAGAGCAATGATACATTTATTTCTTCCTAACTAAATCCGCGCTCCCTTATGCAAGCTGTTCTCCGTGTCCAGCGGCACTGCAGCTTAACTAGTGAATGTCCTTGGAGGATCGGCTCTTTTTACAGCGAAAGCTGTTATGAGATCACAACAAGGGCCGTTTTTGGCGCCGTAGTTGTCCGCCGCCGCCGGTGTCCGTAACCACTATCGCTCGAAATAAAAAAAATTACAGCATATCCACGGGTGAATGATGAAAAGCTTGCGCGAAGCTCCTGAAGCAATCATGGTCTCGGGATCGGCTTCTCGTTGAGCACGTTTCGCAGCGGCGTCCTTGGCACGCACCGTCTCAGAATCCGCCTGGCTGCCGCCAAGCGAGCGCCCGCCGCTGCACAGTCGTTCATGCTCCACCAACGATCCGACACGTACGGCGACGATCCAGGAGAATGAGAGAGGCGCTCGCTCCCCGCGCACCCCGCGCAGCAGCCAATCGGAGAGCAGCGGTACTTCTAGCGCCATCTAGTGTCGATTCACACAAGCGCCATATTGCACACAATTCTATTGGACCAACGCCATCTAGGAAATGAGACGAGAAATGGTGATGACGACATGGATTGTGTACAGCGCCATCTAGAATATCGTCCCTGAACTGCAGTACGTATGTACTTCTATGAGACAGGGCCATCTGCCGTTTACGCCGGACATAGATACTGCCGTTTACGCAGGACAACGGAGACGTGACAAGGTTAGACTAAGAGGAGCTACTCCCCTAAAAAACGAAATAAGAAAAAAAAATTTCACGATGAAACGAGGTTCAAACCTGGGCCATCTGCGTGTGAGCCCAGTATTGAACCTCAGAGCCATACCCATGCTTGAGACTGCTTTGCAAAATGACCCTATACAGGCGTCATGTCGGGAAGGAACCACATTAACATATGTAATGTAGCGTGGTAGAAGAGTGAAATAACGACCAAGTGTCACACAACGCGAATTCTGTAAGCAGGCGTCACACAATGCGAATTGCGCAACGAGTGCGTTGTTGAATGCTTCCAACAGATTACAAAGTGCTCTGCCATAATTATTCATCGTCATCAGACACATCAAAAAAGTGGACATAATGCCCACAGGTATTCAGCAGGTACCACAGGTTCTGCGTAGAATGTAGAAAAATTGCTTAGTTGCTGTTTCCGTACTTCACAAAAATTATGATGATTTATAGCGTAGTGGGTTCCTCGCAAGTGTACCTCCATTGGTTGCGAAGGAAGCCCATACCGCTCCCATGATGCAATTTCTGAGGGTCTCAATAAGGTGAATTCCTTCTCTCTATCTCTTTCTCACGTTAGCGTATTTTATAAAGCGTGTTGGGGAGTGAAATAACAACCGGGCATCACACAATGCGAATTACGTAACTAGTGGGTGCTTTAAAGCTTCCAACCCATTACAAAGGGATCAGCCATAACTCTTCATCGTCATCAACCGTCCCATTAAGAAACTGCTCATAATGCCTTACAGATGGTACCTCATTTCTCTGCATAATGACGAGTAATGCCCTGGTGGGTGCTTCGCAACTTCACAAAAATTATGATTTGTGGCGTAGTGGGTACGTTCCTAGTGTACTTGTATCAGTAGCCACGAGAGTTTTTTAACGAGCTCTAGAAATACCGCTCTTCGAGCTTTCGCTGTGACTGTGCTGCGCTTTCCGCGCAGGCCTGGTGTTTTTAGGGGCGAAGCTCCTTAAAGCGGCACCCGTTCGTCCCTCGTAGTGCGTAACCAGTCGTAACGCTAGTACCAGATCTTGATCTCCAAGGTGGTGCCGGTGGGAGATTTCTCCTGTGCGTTGTTGAACAATAAAAAATTCGCAGCGTGCGCGTTAACTAAAAGCCGAATTCTTCTGTCTCTCATTCCCCATTAGCAGCCATTGGCATGTTCCAGTAGGAAACGTTAGTAGAAGTAGAAGTGTAAGTGTTAGCTAAAAGCCGACTTCTTCTGTCTCTCATTCCCATTAGCAGCCATTGTTCACCTCCAAGGTAGTGCCTGGTGAGATTTCTCCTGTGCGTGAATAAACAATAAAAATTTTGTTCAAAACGCCGTTGATTGATGAAATAAACCAACGAAAGACGCCAGATGTTTTCTAAAAGCAAAACGAAAAGACGCCACATGTTTCTAAAGCAAAACGAAAAGACGCCAGCTGCTTAACCAAACACGCCAGATGTTTTCTAAAGCAATGGTTTTCTAAACGATGAAAATTCACAGCGTACATGTAAAATTAAAGTGAGCTGCAAGTCGTCATAACTCTCATCGAACCTTTAGTATAAACGCGCCCGATCTCACGTCGGTGCTGATGTACTGGGCAGAATTCACGGAAGATTCACGGTTTACCGATGAACCTCCGCAGCTTCGCCCACTCATCATCATTCACTCCGTGGATATGCTGTGATTTTTTTATGCAAATCGACATTATTCCTGTTTTGAGATTGAGCTAAGATGACCTTATTGCGTAAAGCTGTCTCCCAAGGCAGCGAACGGGTTCATTCAATCTTGGAATTAAGATGACGTCATCTAAGCAGACGAGAGACATGTGCCACTTCAAGCATGCCACTACTGTGTTTATTAAGCGTTGGAGCGTCGCAGTTGCCGGAAAAAGAACGAATGACATAATCTTGAACTCGAAAACACCACGCGGTGATATCAAAGCATCACTTTCCTCAGTCTGTGAAGTCGGTTTCGTTTCGATGACAAAAGGTCTTGGGTCCCTTTGCACGAAAAATATTCTGCGCTAAGTAGCCGATCCACTGCCTCCTCTATCTTTGGGAGTGGGCATGCGTCCTGAGACTACTGATGAAATACCACTAATGATGGTTACAGGCTTTTTCGTGGCACGATGATGTCGTTGCCCAGCATTTCGTGGAATTCCCCGTTATGGGAAATTGCAGTGCTTGGAATGCAGTGCTTGGAAAGTGAAGCTTCTCGGTCTCTTGATGACTACTACAACAAGGCCTTTTATTGCTCCACATGGATTCAGAACTCTTGGTTTTTGCATTTCGAAAGCCTCTTGTTGATGCTGAATGTTGGCTCCTGCTATTGGGATAGTCGTTCTTACTTTGAAGTAATTGGATAAGGCAAACTCATTGTTGATAACAACAATTGACGCGTCTGTGCTTAGAGGTTTTATAACGGTGCCTAAAGCCTTTCAGCATGGCTCTTCCGTTTACTCCCTGCAGTCGAACTATTGGTATCACATTGAAGTTTCGCTATTAAGAAGCTCACTTTTAACACTATCATTGACGCTATCCATGTCTGCAGCTGTTGGGGTGACGACAGAAGACAGTACGCTGGAGTGAGTTGGAATGACAATTTCAGCTACGAGAACATTCAAGAGATGGTAATCGAGGTAGGAATCTACTGATACCGCTTAGTCCGTCGACAGCGTTGTCGAATTGAATGTGAAGTCGATGATTGGCCACGTACGTTTATGAATTCTATGCTGCGGATGACATCCCACGAGCAGTGACAAAGGCTTACGAAGCTGGTCGGACAAGTCGACCTGTTAATATTCATCCTTGGTGCGCCGATTTCAGACAGCGTTATATAATTTATATAATTTTATCGAGCTCCGAGGCTTTTATTTGCTTCCACAGTTGCACTTATTTTCTTCAACTTCGCGGCCAAATAACAAATGACCATAGATAAGCGAAGATCATTCGCTGATGATGGACGGCGGTGCTAAACAACCTTCTGTAGAGCGACGAACAGCAGCCAGTCGACTTTGTTTGCGACTTTTGATTTACCGGCACGTAAGATCACCCAAGGCCGTTCTGCAAAAAGTCCTCACGCACTCTTCAAGGGGGAAGCGCGCCCTTCAATGGAAGGGCACCCTTAGTATGCACAAACGACTGCGCATACACTTGGGGCACCAGCTAAATTTAGCCACAACATAACAACAACATGTCGATGCACGTTGGCTGTTGTGTTGACTTATTCACACTTTTTTAACTGCGAAGCTTTCATGCAGGGCATAGAAACGGCTTTTAACCGCAAGGAAGCACCGACGCCACAACTGCACAACTCGCCTCACCTCGCCTCACTACCGCGCCTGCTCCTGTGTCGTTATGCCCAGTCGGGCATCCGCCAAGCAGTAGCAACGGAGAAGCCACGTCAAGCCACGCTCCTCAATGGGACCCGCCGCACCTAGTTACCGCTACAGCTGATGTGGCGACATACCAAGCAATACTCGCGCCATGGCAACAGCTGCGGAGGAGCCGCGTCGAAGCTACCAAATGACCAACAATAACCGCGCCAAGTTATAAGTAAAGGTGTTCCCTAGCATCGGTTTGCGTCATTAAATACGCGATAAATAGATCTACTGCGCATGTGCATGCTGTCGCGATTGTTATAGAAGATCCTCGTGCTCTCGTGCCGAGGAATTTCCTAGTCATGGGTCGCCCAGAACCGTACACCTCAAGAAGACGCTGCCTAGCCCGGGGCACGACCTCCTGCAGGGCGAGAACGAGATCAGCTGCGGCGATCCGACCCAGCCTACATGAACAAAGCGGCTGACATGAAGAGTCAACATTCCGGAATATACTGTCCACGAGAACAAGTGGGAAGTTTTAAGTAAACGAGCCAAGCGCCGTCAACACGGAGATGGATGGGCTGAGTACGAGCGATGAAAGGCCCGCGCGAGGTCAGGGAGAGCCGATTCTATGTTGGCAGGCGAGTTTCTAGTGTGTGACTCTTTGATCGACGAGCTCCACTGTTGTAAAGTATTGCGCCGCTGAGTGCAAGCCTTTTCATTGTTCGTTTCCCGCGTACGTGTTTAATATTAAAGGCGAAGCTTTATTAGCGAACCTCAAGCACTTTGGCTCTATCTATCTATCTATCTATCTATCTATCTATCTATCTAGCCGCCTACGTCTGGGCGCTCTTTTGGTCGTCTCCATAACTTGTAATCTACCAACATTTGCGCAGCAGGGGATCAGTGTATGACGAACACGATTCACTGGTCATGACAGGAATAACGCAGAATACCTGTCGCGTACGTCATGAAACCCTTTCTCTCAGTCATGTGTGGCACATACCCGTAAACCAGAGAGAATGTTATGCGGGTATGTGCCACAGGTGATACAGTCTCAACCAACACAGTAACCGCGAACACACAATTTGACACGCAAGGAAAGTGATGATCATAATAGCTGTTAGGGTTTATGTCCGAGAACCACGATATGATTATGAGAGACGCTGTAGCGAAGAGTTCCGGAAATTTTGACCATCGGGTATTCTTTAACATGTACCGAGATCACACAGACCACGGGAATCTAGCATTTTGCCTTCTTCGAAATGCGAACGCCGCGGCCGGATTCGAACCCGCGACCTTCGGGTCTGCAGCCGAGCACCTTCCTCCCTACACCTCCAGCGCCGGACGGAAGGAACGTGAGGAAACTAAAGACAGAACACCCCTGGAAGACGCTCAGCTACCATTCACTCGTCCACGTGGTCCGCAACGTGGACCACGTGGAGTAATCAAAAACGGGCGTCAATGCTTCCTACAATATATCTGCTCAGAGTACCAGGCCTCTCATCACTACCGGTGACTTCAACATTGATTTATCAAAACTAAACAACGCTTGGTCCTTATACTACGTGAAAGACGGATTGGATGTGGCGAGGACATCAAAAGACCTCGCTGCCACGTCCACGACAAGAGGCATCATACATAATTTCATCGTAAGAGGCATCCAGGATTTCCACCACCTGCACTCTACCTCGCCCTTCACTACACTTATACTCCTCATAGCCGTGATCACGAACGGATCCTGTTAACAAGTCCGGTCCAGCTGGTGGTGCTTACTGGTCATGTTGATGATGACCTTCTTTAAGAACTGTCAAGAAACCCTTCTACACATACACGCGGGTTCGTGAAACGTGGTGCGTTCTCCGTCATAACGGACAAGTAGAGAAATAACAACTGTAATTGTGACTGTAACGTATGTGCAGTGCGCATGCGCGTGCCACTCGGCGGAGTATATCTAGGGAAGCTTTCCTGAATGCAGCTTAGTTGCGAGTGACGCCTGCCCTGTGCATCCGTGTCCCTTCTTTGTCCTGTTCGGATTCGCGCTATCCAGCATTGAAGAATACAAGCACTAAATATCATGAGGGTACTAGGAAGCTATTATAAGCTACATATCAGCTTACCGCGTCTGGTGTTGGTAGCACCCATGTTGCTGTTGCGATCGTTACGCAACTGTAAACAGCTGAATATATAATAGATATGCGACTCTTCAACATATGAATGTGCGTATACCACATCCATATTTCTCTAGCGTCATTCCTTAACGTTTCGCTCAATGTGAAAAATTACGCCACAGTCAACATCCCGCGCATGCTTCCCATAACATCGATTCCCACAGTACGTGGGTTCTGCCATATATTTAGTTTACGAGTTTATTAACAGACGACAATTGTCAAATAGTAAAGCGAACCTAATCAAGACTTAGGAATAATTTTCATGAAGTACAGCGGCCCTATTGCAGGACTTTGGGGTCTGATAGTGGCATTTACAATAACTGTGATAGTAAACTTGTGATCTTCAGCCATCTTTACAATTTTCTCAGTTTATACCTATGAAAATACCTATGAGTGTCAGCAAGAACAGAACACTGTAGGAGCAAAGAAATGTACGACGTGCCTGTGTCGCACTTCTCTGGCACGTAATGTGTATTGTTTTGCTGGCAATCATGAATAAAAGACTTACCCTACTTCGGCCAGCAACCGAACCTGCGGGGGTTGATGGCGGTGGAGACTGAAAAGAGTATAACACGGATATTGACTGTGGTATACACACATGCACATTGTCACTACTGTGCGTTTATTTTAGTTGTACTCTTTACAATGTTGCTCTAAAAGTTGCCTCGTTACCAATATTTTACAAAGGACACATTCCTGGGGCAGGTTATATCTTGCTGCAAATTTGATGTCCGACAATTGGCGACCAATTACGTATAAAGTGTACAAGTGTACACACATTACTATTGCCTCTGAACACTTAGTGGCACTTTGATGGCATTGTTACACTGTGAATTGAATTTTCTAAAGTACAATGAGCTTTCTTGAGCGACATGGTTGTGACATCTCTCCAGTCGCAATTCTTATGTATAGTTCAATTTATTTTGGTGATTTCAGACATGAGATGTGGTATTTGTAATTTGTAACTGCAGTTACTACTTCTTGACTTGAAACACGTTATGTTTGAACTATTGAATGAGCGAATGTGACGCCAGTTTACATGTACATTCTGTTCAGTACAAAGCGTGGTATATGTGCATGATGTCGTGGGAAGGATGACACTTCTCATTGGTATCAATTTTGTTAAAATCACGAAGGCTGGGCTGCACACATGATGAAATACCCGCTCATATTAGTCAGTTCAAACCGTTGTGTTGCTTGAGCAGCAAAGATTAGGGAAATGTCCTAGTGCGTGGTCTATACTCGGCTCCTTTGAACTGCAAGAAAAAGCACGCATCTGGTGGTACAGGACTCTGAATCATGCTGTCGGCGCGATGATTCCTGCGGTTTTGTTATTGTGTGGTCGTATGCATTTATAACTGCGCACAAACAATCAAACATTGATAGTGTGCTTGTACTGATCCATTCTGGTATTGTGCAGCCGGCTTGCACAATATACCAGGGGGTCGTCATGCAGTATTTTCTTTGAACATGAAATGCCATATCGCTTCCACTAGAATAAAATACAGGGAAGCACATAGTAAAAGGCAATTTTTTGCTTTAGTAAAAGTCAAAGGCAAATTTTCGTTCAGTAAAAGTAACAAGAGAAAGCTGTCGTACTGTGCATTTCTCAATAATAAAAAAATACATTGCGATAATAGGTCATATTATTCTACATATTGATTGTCCTAGAATGATTTACAGCGGACGTCGAAAGATGGAAAACGTTGTAGTTTATCATGCAGACCAATGTTGCATGCAAACGAAGAGCAACCAACTGGCTTTGTTTGCGGCTTTGATTTACCGGCATGTTGAGGCGTTTATTAGACGGTAGTCGGGGACGATATGCAATGGCGACAGTCAAGGCAGAAACACTGATTCAGAGCGCGCGCGCAAACAGCCAAAGGGGACGACCCACTAGAAGGCTATAGAGAGCGCAACCCATTAGTCATTGAAGGCTTCGCTACAGGCACGTTAATTTACCCGAGGTAGGCCTGGTAGTGCTGTATCTGGTAACAATGACTCTAAGTTCCAGGACAAGGTCCTCACGCTGTCTTCAAGAGCAAAATATCGGCGACGCAGCTCCTCCCCGCAGTCGCGCTTATAGAAATTGGCGACCCATTCACACGTTTTCTGCCAGCTATCTGCGAGTACGCACCAGGATCCACAAAAAGTCTGCTGCTGCATTTAGAATGTAGCAGAGAACACCGCTACTGGCATTGTGGCTGTTGTCGTATTGGGTATGCGTCTGAACTCTGGCGGCAGAAATCGAGCTGACGTGTGGGATGCTGTGGTGTGGTGCTGTTATCTTCTTCTTCGCATGGGCTTGGTTCACGACATGAAGGGTGCGTCTGAAACATGAACACACAAGCTAGACCCCCGAGCAGCCGCGTGGTTGTTCCAATGTTCCAATGGCGATGTTCCAATGAGTCGAACTTTAACAATATTTATAATTTTTTCGCCTAGTTGTAAGCAAACAGAAAATTGTAAATGCAAGACAATAACACTCGCAGTACCATAATAACGACGAGCATGATCGTCAGTCACGGGTGATCTGATCACTGGTCATTTTTTTATATGTGTGGCCGAAGGTGCGAGCGTACTGGTTGGTGCATCCGTCAGCTCTAGAGCAGTCTCAACTACTCGTGTTGCGCAAGCCATCGTATTAGAACTTCTTATTGAAAGCTTGATGCACGCTGGCTTAACCTGCGCCGGGCGTTGGTGCACGTGTGACGATCATATGGAAATAAATAAACGACCACGCACAGCAATATAGGCCAGACACGCCGCTCTATAAGTGAAAGCTTTAGTCTCCATTAGTCGTATTTGCCAACACGAACATGGACTCATTTTGCAGAACAAATCCAAATTCCTGTTCAGTAATGGAGCAGCGACGATACCGTCCGAGAGTTATACAAGTACTTCTATTCGATCACATACACGTCAGTGCCTCAGTGTTTCTAGAATGACCTTGTAGAGCCCAGAACATTATTCTTAGACTCAGTTCAATGAATGTGCCATCTTGACCAATAGTCGCGTGGTATTTCGCCCATGTTGACTACGGCTTCGTATTCTTGTCTTTTCTATATTAAATTGTTCCGGTCGCCTCTCGTCTGTATTTTTTAGGGGCGAAGCTCCTTAAGGCGGCACCCGTTCGTCCCTCGTAGTTGTCGTAGTAGTCGTAGTGCGTAACCAGTCTTACGCTTCGACCTCCAAGGTGGTGCCGGTGGGAGGTTTTTCCTGTGCGTTGTTGAACAATAAAAAATTCGCAGCGTGCGCGTTAACTAAAAGCCGTCTTCTGTCTCTCATTCCCCATTAGCAGCCATTGGCATGTTCCAGTAGGAAACGTTAGTAGAAGTAGAAGTGTAAGTGTTAGCTAAAAGCCGACTTCTGTCTCTCATTCCCATTAGCAGCCATTGTTTACCTCCAAGGTAGTGCCTGGTGAGATTTCTCCTGTGCGTGATTAAACAATAAAAATGTTGTTCAAAACGCCGTTGATTGATGAAATAAACCAACGAAAGACGCCAGATGTTTTGTAAAAGCAAAACGAAAGAACGCCAGATGTTTCTAAAGCAAAACGAAAAGACGCCAGCTGCTTAACGAAAGACGCCAGATGTTTTCTAAAGCAATGGTTTTCTAAACAATGAAAATTCACAGCGTACATGTAAAATTAAAGTGAGCTGCAAGTCGTCATAACTCATCGAACCTTTAGTATAAACGCGCCCGATCTCACGTCGGTGATGATGTACTGGGCAGAATTCACGGAAGATTCACGGTTTACCGATGAACCTCCGCAGCTTCGCCCACTCATCATCATTCACTCCGTGGATATGCTGTGATTTTTCCATTTTTTCTCTCGAACGTTATTATAGAAGTCTTGGCATCTTCGATCATAATGTAGCGGCAGTGAGTTCTGCGGTGTTCGTTGGCCACTGTTTAATTATGCTTTAGGATTTGAGTTCTACATAAATGACCAGATACAAGGAATCACGCATTGGTAATTGCATCCTACTTTGCTCTCATATTTTTAGTGCGGTCTGCACTCTATACGTGGTACGCAATATTATATTGTGGCATCAAAGATGACAATGGCTTAATTAGGATGTAACACTTGCCCAAGGTGGAATACCACCGGCACCTCCAGGACTTGAGGGGGACCCAGGCTGAAAAGAGTATAGCGTGAAAATTACGTCAAAGAAGAACAGATAATGCACACAAGCGCATAACACAATGAAAATGTTTATTTTTACAAAAAGTACTTAAGAATTAGCAGTAGTAGTAGTACAGTTTAAAACAATCTGTAAGAGTTACCTTCCCCGGGCGGTTTATAAATACCTCGCCACTAGCGGTCCGAAATGATTGTTAACACTATTGCATCCAAGTAATCTTTTGTAAGCGGCCATTTTTGGTCTGGGGGACCCGCCGTCATCGTAGTTACTCCATTGAATTCCACCCTCTGTTTTTCACGCGAGCGAGAACCCCGACAATGAATGCCGCCAATAGGACTATCTGCTAAGACTAGCCCCTCAACGTCAAGGCTACTAGCGGCGCTTACTAACGCTGCTACATGTAAATGCATATATATACCCCATAAAGTGGACAGTACTATTTCCCCCTGGCATTGCTCAGTAGCAGAGCATCGGAGGCGTTATTCCAAGGTCACAGGTTCGGTCTCTACCGGCGGCAAGTTACAAAACGTACTTAAGAATTAACAGTTGTAATTCTATAGTTGATAACAATCTGCAAGAGTTTACTTCCCCGGGCGGTTTATACCTACCTCTCCACTAGCGGTCAGAAAACTGTTTGCTGTTTAAGTGAAATGAATGTTAACATAATTGCATCCAAGTAATCTTTTGTAAGCGGCCATTTTTGTTGAAAGCGACCCGCCATCGTCGTTATTCCACCCACTTTGCTTCACGTAAGCGACAACCCCGACAACGAATGCCGCCAATATGACTATGTGCTAAGACTACCCCCTCACCGTCAAGGCTACTAGCGGCGCTTACTAACACTGCTAGGTTTAACTGCATATATATAGCCCATCAAGTAGACAGTACTATTTCCCCCTGGCATTGCTCAATTGCAAAGCAGTGAACGCGTTATTCCAAGGTCACAGGTTCGGCCACTTTATTTTTCTCCACGTTTACATCATAACCACTAGAAATAGCATCCCCTGTACTATATATGGCTTTCTTGTCTGTTAGTTCGTGATAATGTTGTATCTAGCAAACAAACACGAGCCCTTGAATTTCTCCTTTAATTGTTCAGCGAGGAACAAATCAGCGGAACAAAGCAACCTCGCGAGCCAAGCTTGAAATAAACTTTGAAAGCCGCTAATAATATATGGGGACATGGTTCACCTGATCAAGACACTCAAGAGCAGAACGGATGAGATGAAAGCTTGTAGGTTCATTACGGATACTTTGTTTTGAGGATTTCACAAAAACATGGTAAGCGCGAAACCTATTTGAACAACTTGGACCATTATGACGAAAATAAAGAGTTACTCTAACACAGATAGCAAAAGAAAATTGTTGAAACTGGACTTCGCTGTAGCAGTTAGCTCCGTTACCGGATCGTGGCGATGAATATCGAGGATAGGACCCGCCTGTTCAAGCGTGCTCATACCAAACGGAGTAAAGATAAGCTAAGCTCTGCTTAGAGTTTAGCGAGAACTTTGCATCATTTATTATCCGGAACGTATGAGCCATGGCTGCCGAATTTGAGCGGGAAGCAACAGCCATGGAACGAACGCTGGCACAACTGATTCGGCAATAGGATACTGCAAAAACTTTGTATCTGATCATGTCTTCTATGGAAGCTTGTAGCACGACCTTGAAGCGCTGCTGGACCTCAAAAGTCAACGATCAGGAGAGCGATCAGCAAGTAGCAGGCACCTCTGACTTTGACATTACCGTCTGTCGCGATGTCATCCGAGGCGAAATGAAGGAGCTCACACGCGAGGCAGAACATAAGCCACGTCCGGTGAGTCGCGTCCCAACGTAATCCGGGTTGTCAGATAATCCGCGGCACACCTTAATGCAACAGTTGCGAAGGCGGCTCTTTACGTGCCCACAGCAAACAGCACTGCTCGCCTGCTTGAACCAACAGCTGCCCACCTGCCCCAAGAATGTAGCCTACCTCGTTTTGTGGCTGAAAACCCTTGGTAACGTGACCTGAAGTGTCGCCATTAAAGCACGCTGCTGCGTTTTCACTGGGGAGGAGTGGGTCACCCGTATACATGTCGTTCGTAACGTCAAGCCTAATCAGAGGGTACCTTGAATGCATCATCAATCTCTGCTGACCACTGAAGAGCAGGACTAAAGATTATTTTCCAGGAGTCACGCCCACATGGCCTCCGCTAAGATCAACTACGGTCACATCACTCATGGATTAAGGATCACTGAGCCCACGCGCATCGCTGTTTCCTAGGCGTCGTTCCGTTCCACAAGCTCGCACCCGAAAACCGAAAGCAACGGACCTGCGAAGGCGTATCGCTTGCATCCTCACCTACTAAGATTCCCCATCGCGGTTTCAGAGTGACGACAACACATTTTAGCTAAGAGCTGCCATAACATAAATATCACTTCAGGTTTGCGTTGGAAATAGACGCTTTCCATCTGAATACCTCTGTCTAAACTAACGCTGAGCATTTCATAGAAGCTATAAAATAGCGAATACAAACAAATGTGTACCGCGAGGGAGTAGATCGTAGATGGGCACGTCAGGTAGTTACATTATTACGCCCTTTGGAGAATGCAATCCAAGGGCTGAGATAAGAGGCATTGCTTACTTTCTCTACTTTATTGTAGGGTGTGGATTTTCAATGAAATATATATTAGTAAGATACTTGTTACCAGAGGTTGGTACGATAGATAACCTACGTAGGTCCAGAGTGCAAATCTCGACAGAATATTATATGCCTCTGGAGTTTATCGTAGAAGCAACGCCTTGCTGCACCGCGGGTTAGTGGTGATAAAACTGTGTCACTGAAATTGTCTTTTAGAGAACCATTAGGGTAATTAAGTTGTGCCATTAAGAGGTTCATTAAGTTGTGTCTAACAAAGACACACGAGCCCTTGATCAATCCTGCACATTTGTACAGAATTGCATTTTGCAACTGTGAAGGTAGAGGTGCTAAAAGAACTGGACTATTTTTGAGCAAATGTACTTGCGTCTGAAGGGGTGTTCACTTGATGAATGAACAATCCCCGACTAGAATTTGTATCTAGACATCAGCTGCCTCTGAACGCGCTAATGTCATGATCTCTTCACAGTGAGGGCCATCTCCCTTACCTCGTGTCTAGGCAAAACGATGGAACACATGATTCTCAACAGACTCACGAGGCACTTGGAACAAAGCGACAAGTTGCCTTACAATATGATAGGATTCCGTCCTGGGTTGTCAACCCAGGATGCCATGCTTTTAATCAAGCATCAGGTCCTGCAGGTCAGCCCAAAGCACACGAGAGTGATCTTGGGGCTGGACGTCGAGAAAGCCTTTGATAGGGTGACGAACAAAGCCATACTCGAAGCCTTGTCAGATATGGGACTCGGAGAAAGGCTCTTTAATGTGGTCAAATCCTTCCTGGGAGACAGAAAAGCCAGCCTCAAGCTGGGAGAACTGAGGTCGAAAGACGAACACGAACTGGGGAACAGAGGCACTCCGCAAGGAGCAGTGCTGTCTCCAGTGCTTTTCAATCTGGCCATGACCAGAGTTGCTAAGGAACTAGAAAGGATTGAGGGGGTGGGTTTCGTGATATACGCGGACGATGTAACCATCTGGAGTGCTCAAGGGAGCATGGGAGAAACCGAGACGAGAATGCAGGAATGCGTTCGAGTGGTCGAGGACACCCTAAGCGGAATGGGCCTGAGGTGTTCGGCTGCAAAGTCGGAGTTAGTAATCTTAAAGCGAGGCAGGGGTAGAAGACCCAAAGGGTACGACCCCGATAACGAACCCAAGATAACACTAACATGCCAAGACGGATCCGCAATAAGGCAAGTCGAGGAGCTCAAAATACTGGGCTATTACATTGACGACAAGGGTTGTAACTCTACTACCATACAGAAAATCTCGGAGAAAATGGCACAGGTCGTGAGACTTTTAAAGCGAATAACCAACAGACACAGTGGCATAGGAGAGGACAGCGCGCTACGGCTGGTCCATGCCTTCGCCCTTTGCCACTTTAGATATGTGGGAGGTCTAGTAAATTGGACGGTCACGGACCGCAACAAGTTAAACGCTTTACTCAGAAAGCTAACGAAGTTCGCTCTCGGGTTGCCCATTAGCACGCCGAACAAGAAACTAGCAGATCTAGGAGTCCATAACACCATGGAGGAGATTGCGGAGGCACAACAGGTAACGCAACTCGCTAGATTAAACAAGACGCGCGCGGGTAAAAAAATACTCGCTGCAATAGGACTAGACCCGAATAGAATGCGTGAGCCGGAGGAGGTGGAGGTGTAGCTTAATTGCGAGCAGAGAGATGCGATCAGAACCACCCCTCTCCCAAGGAACATGCATCCAGTACATAACGTAAACAGGAGAAAGGCGAGGGCGCAAGCCCTTCTTAAAGAAATTGAGAGCGTGGGAACACAGGCGGCGATTGTTGACGCGGCATGGGTCAGAGGTAGAAAAGCATACACGGCAGTAGTCGTAGACATTAAAGGAGAGGTGCGGGACGCGATAACCGTACTCAGTAAGGAATCGTTTGTCGCAGAACAGGCCGCGATAGCCCTGGCGGTCAGGAGTAACAAATGGACCCACGTATATAGCGACTCAAAAACGGCGGTAAAAAGCTTTGAGAAAGGCCTAGTAGCCAAATGCGTAAGAAAGATCTTAGGAGAAGGAGAAATCCCAGAAACAGCCATCAGATGGTTTCCTGCGCATATGGGACAAGTGGACGAAACCCGAGTGAACCTCAACGAGGTCGCCAACGACCGGGCACGAGGACTGACATGCCGTGCCGGTCAAACTCGAGGTGACGTCTATGACCATTCGGGGGACACAAAAGATTCACTGCTGTCGTACAACGAAATTACAAAACACTACTACATGGAGCGTAGGCATTTTCCGTTGCCACACCTAAAATTAAATAGACCGCAGGCGGTCAGTCTGCGGTTACTGCAGACGGGTACCTACCCGACACCGTACAACGTAAATAAAATTTATCCGGAGCTGGAAGTAAGGACAGTGTGCGATGCATGTAATGGCGTCATGGCAATCAGACACGTGATGGCGGGATGCCCCGCCTCTCTCGCCGATCCCGACCGGGAATGGGAGAAGTGGATGCGGCTCATCAAGAGCGACGAACTAGACGATCAATTAAGGGCTGTCCAGAAGGCCCACGACGCCGCCACCCGTCTCGGTCTGGTGGTGCCGACGTGGACGCGGCCCGCCTCGGCCTAAAAAACCGAGCTTCAGGACTGTTTATAATAAAGTTATTCAATCAATCAATCAATTCACAGTGAGGGCTGTGTTGAAAAGGTTTCCTTTCTTATTCAGTTATCCGAATCCCATTTCCTCGGTGTTTTTTCTCTAACCTTGCACAGTAGGAAATATTGTTTAAATGCGAAGCAGCTTATGACGGAGTTCAATCCGGTGTGCGACGTGACCACCTTTACTGCGCCACCTTTCAACCCTCTCCACTGCCCCTCGCCCCCTCTCCACTCCCACCTTCTCGTTTCGATAGAAGGCTCGCGTTACATCATACACGCGCTCAGTCACTGCGCCGGCTGCGCTGGTGTCATGAGTTTGAACGTCAACGTCGGAGCCAGTTGCAGTAATACCTTAACGCCTGCCGAGATCGCGGAACAGCGGGTGCAGCAGCGGAATGCTCGACGCGCCGAAGCGCAATGTAAACGTCAGCAAGCTGACCCCGAGCTTGAG
Organism: Rhipicephalus sanguineus; assembly: GCF_013339695.2. Lineage (NCBI taxonomy): Eukaryota > Metazoa > Arthropoda > Arachnida > Ixodida > Ixodidae > Rhipicephalus > Rhipicephalus sanguineus. Next base: position 115,573,450 of record NC_051186.1, on the reverse strand, counting down.
CTCCGGGCTAGGGATGCCCAGCGCAAACGGCAACGTCGGCGGGAAACTGCTACGGATGAAACGCGGGCTCGACATGCCGAAACGCAATGGCAGCGTCGGCAAGCAAACCCCGATGTACGCAACGCCGACGTCGAAGCCAAGCGTCAGCGTCGAGCCAGCGCGTCGGCCTCGGACAGACGACGCGAGTCCAAAGCCCACGCAGACCGCCTCGCTAGACTTCAATGCTCGGGCTTCGACGATGCCGACGCCCGGTTCCAGCGCGAGTTCCTCGACCGGAGCTTCGGGCACAGCTGCAACTTGTGCGACCGACTTTGATTCGATAACAATCTGAACAAGGGCGGTAGCATGCGCAACGAGCGCCAACGGAACGCGATCGTTCAAGTGCGTCGCCCCATGGTTCCCTTTAGCGGGAGATGGTGTAAATTTTTAGGCTGCTGATTGAATGTGGTCTTTTGATCAATTCTTTTTCTTCTCAGCTCCTAATGGTTACAGTTGCCCATTACCCATTTTACCCTCAAAGATGGGTTCGCGCAATAGAACAGGTCAGGTGAAAGTAGCACTTTCGCTTCTCATCTTTCTTGTACTGCCTTTTTCCACTACATGCTGTCAGGACACGGAAACAAGATTCCGTTCGAGTGTCTTCCGTTCCGTATTTGTTCCCGTCTTTCGTCTATGTGGTTATGGTATGTACATGTAATTGCTTCGATTCACTATTACATTAGTAATGACAACGTCTTCGTTTTCACTTGTGCTGAACGTTCGACTTTCACTGCATACCAGGTACATCTAAAGTACTACAGTGAAACCTCGGTGATACGAATCTCACGGGAACACCAAAAATATTCTTATCATCCGAAATTCGTATCACCAGAAACCATGGAAAATTAGGATGCGACAAAGAGAAGCTGGCGTACATTTTGATTTATTAGGGGCGAAGCTCCTTAAGGCGGCACCCGTTCGTCCCTCGTAGTCGTCGTCGTCGTAGTAGTGAGTAACAAGTCTTACGCTTTGACCTCCAAGGTGGTGCCGGTGGGAGATTTCTCCTGTGCGTTGTTGAACAAAAAAAAATTCGCAGCGTGCGCGTTAACTAAAAGCCGAATTCTTCTGTCTCTCATTCCCCATTAGCAGCCATTGGCATGTTCCAGTAGGAAACGTTAGTAGAAGTAGAAGTGTAAGTGTTAGCTAAAAGCCGACTTCTTCTGTCTCTCATTGCCATTAGCAGCCATTGTTTACCTCCAAGGTAGTGCCTGGTGAGATTTCTCCTGTGCGTGATTAAACAATAAAAATTTTGTTCAAAACGCCGTTGATTGATGAAATAAACCAACGAAAGACGCCAGATGTTTTGTAAAAGCAGAACGAAAGAACGCCAGATGTTTTTCTTAAAGTGTAGTAGTAGTAGTAGTCCACCTCGCGCGATCGTCAACGGGCGAGGTGGACCGGCAACGGCGCGAGGACCCTGCCGTACGAGAGTTAAATCACACTAAAAGACATACTTTGCGGGCGATACACTAGTGAGCTTTCAACTTTTCGTCTTAATGTACATGATAAAGAAATTATTTCTACGAAAAACGCAAGGCACACCTTGAGCAATATGTTTGGTTTTGGGACGCTAAGTGGAACCATGAGGCGATGCGAAGCCGGAGCACTTGCACGATCGCGTTCCGTTGGCTTTCGTTGGGCATGCTACCGACCTCGCGTCGTGGAACGCGCGTCCTGTCTTCCCTCTAGCCTTGCCTTTAATTCGCACAGGGCGAGCGGGGAATGCGGTCGCTCTTGGCGCTCTTTCGCTCGGGAGCGGATTTCTTCCTTGCATTTCACCGATCACAAGTGATAATGAAGGGACCACGTAAACCAACAGTACAATAAAAGTTTGATGTTTAATATATACACGATGTTTCACACTCTTTATATTATGTACTGGGCGCATTTCACGGAAGAGTTTCACGGTTTACAGATGATTCCCTCCGTAGCTTCGCCCCACTCATCATCATTCACCCCGTGGATATGCTGTGATCTTTTGTTCTTCAGGGCCGCAGAAACGTCAGGAAGAACCCTGAGTGATTGTCAGTTAAGTTTTTAAATGTCGGCAATCATACCAGCACTCATAAATATACGGCCCGTACGCGCGTATTTAACTAATGAACCAGGTGCCTTGGGACCCGCGACAGCAGTAGCCCCTTCCAAATTTTAGTATGCTTTTTTGCATGACACCGGAACACTGCAGCGAAAGTAACAAAAGAAGCGCTTTGACGCGATGGATCAATGACACAAAATTACAGAACCACGGTCCTGTGTTATGATTTTAGATGCGAAGTATCTTATGGCGGAGTTCAATCCGGTGGTAGTGGTGGTGGTGTGCGGCGTGACCACCCTTACTGCGCATGCGCATACCCTCTCCACTCACCCTCACCCCTTCCCCTCTCCACATCCCCTCTCCCATCCTCCATTTCACCCTCTCCACTTTCCCTCTTCCTCCCCTCTCGCCTTCGCCTCTCCCCTCCCCCTTTCCACTCTTCCTCTGAAACGCGGGCTGGACATGCCGAAATTCTGAGCAGCGCCGCGATTAGCACCAGCGCATGCGCGTCCCCTCACCTTTCTCTCCTCTCCTACGCTGTCCCCCTCTCGCACGCCTGCCGACTACGTTCCCTGCTCGCCCTGTGAGAATTAACGGCCAGGCTAGAGAGAAGATAAGACGCACGTAGCGTTCCCCTTCGCGTTCCACGACGCGAGGTCGGTAGCATGCCCGAAGAACGTCAACGGAACGCGATCGTGCAAGTGCCCCGGCTTCGCATCGCCTCATGGTCCCCTTTAGCGGGAAATGGTGTAATTTTGTTATCGCGTAGGTGTTGGGAATGTTTTTTGGGAGATTTACGGCCGTGCCCGAACAAGTGCGACCTCAACGATCGCGCAAGTTCACTTTGTGAGGCCTGACTCCTTCGCCAACTCCGTCCTCGCTTTCTTTCGGTCCTCGTCCACCTTTCATGGGATATCTGATGCACGAGGCAGGCACGTGTAAACACAGTACAACGACAGCAGCCCGCGTCGACAAGTACGAAAAAAACAACATGGCGCCAATGTCCTCTGCAATGCTGTAATCTAACAGCGAAATCACACGGAGGTATATAAGAGCCTCAAAGATTCGTCCGCACAATATCGGAGGCCGTGACGCGTCCTTGAAGGTTTATTCTGACCTAAGAAAAATGTTTTTGTTACACCGTGTTTCTGACGATTTGGTGGTGCGGCGCTCGTGCCCACGCTTGCGTTCCCGCGCTCAAACGTGTCTTCCGCGACAGCGCGGACAGCACCTCTTCGTACCTGGGCGGTAGCGTACGTTCGTATCAAACGTCGCTAGGTGAAAATCGGTTCGCAACAACCGAACTCCATTACATTGCAGGCCAATGGGTCTTGGCCGGGACCAACGAAAAGTTCGTATCTCCCCGAAATTCGTATGCGCTGTGATCGTATCACCGAGGTTTTACTCTATTTTTCTTTTACATGAAAGATCGCATATTTTGTATTTGGATAAAACACTTAACTGAATTCCACCTATGGGGACAGTGTCAAGACATTGGGGTCTCGAAAACAAGAACAATCCCGATTTTTATGCTGTAGATGACACTGACAGTTCAGCCCAGTGCGCTGAAGTATCCACGACAAGCTTTAACTAGATCAGCGAGACATTTTGCTATTTTCACACGGTAAAATTATCCGACATCACTGAAGAAAATGCGCTTGTTACCTTGACCACAACACTCGTGTGTGTAATACGTTTACACATATTGATAGGAAACTAACCGTTTGAAATGACCTAAGACAGCGCTTGAAATGATGTAACGGATAGAGCACTCTAACTATAATGTCAGGTTCGGTTTATGCAGAGAGCCAGTATACGCAGTAAACATCCTTCTTCAAAGCATTCGTATAATATTTTAGCGCAGGCCGATGCGGGATGTATACTGAAGTCGGCCGAGCAGTGCCAAAATATTTACGCAAGAGCAGTACTGTGGATTTGGCTCATGAAGCAATGGTAGGTGTTTTAAAGATTAAACGTTCTGACAGGGCTAAATACCTAGTCAACGAAGCGGGTATCGATTGCGAGTCAGTCATTGTTGTGAAGGTAGAAAAGTGACTGCGCCAGTGATCACTGTTAGTCATTCCCATAGAAGAAAACTAAAGAGTCAAGGAAAGCTGTTCATTCGGCGATACTTTGCGCTCCGTATCGTACGTGTGGCACCATCGCGATACAGTGCTTTATTTTCTTATCTTCGCTAGTACACTAATCTAAGTAGCGGCTTTCTGCAGCTTAAGCGAAGAACAGTCAAGCGCCTAATGTTCTATTGCATAGCAAGTATTGGGGCTTTTCAAATATACATGCGTCAGTCATTTAGATGCATGTATTTTTTGTATCCTGTGTTTATGGAACAAGAAAGCACAAGAATAAAACACTCGTATAATGCTTCACTGCTACGCAGAACGCTTGGGTCTCATTCCTAGTGTAACGTTAACTTTTGTTCTTTCCATTCGTTGCGTCAACGCTTGCGATGTCGGTTTAATGACCACCCATCTAATTACCATTGTCTGTTCTCGACGTTCCTGGCTAGATATAAAGTGCCTCTGCCGCGTACACGTATACTGCGGCCTATGGTATACGGCTATGTGCCACACGTATCTCGAGGAAAGGGTTTTACGACGTACGCGACAGGAGTTTCACGTTATTCTTGTCATCACAAGACAGTCATATTCGTCAAGCCCTCTTACCCTCACATGCCTACATTGCTCTACACCAAGTTAAGGAAGCGATCGCGTGAGCACCCAGAAGTTGGCGGCTAGATAGGTAGATATATAGACACGCAGACAGAAACGCTGGAACTGCCTTGGTTTCTCTAGGAAATGCTTCGTATTTTAAAGGATTTGAAATTGTTGAGAAGACACTTCACGTGTTGAAATGTAAGGCGGCAAATGAGGTAGGACATGAATATGACTTCTTTCTCCTCGTAATATTAAACCTATGATAGTGCAATTAATAAAAGCAGTGTTCTCAATACGTAATTTTTCTGTATAAGCTGACTTAATGTATAAATGTAGTGCAGATTAGGTAACGTTTATGAGTGAGAACTAAATGTCCAAATGAAGCTACACGATGATCACAAATAAAAATAAGCCTGCACTGAGGCAATTATTAAGATATAATTGGTTCTTACTTCTATATTATGTAATAATTATTCAATTGTTACGCCAATTGGTAAATTTATCGATGCCTACTTTACGTACATGCTAAAATGCTAGCACCGGATGAAATTTGTGCTGGATTTATTTGAGACGATGATTCAAAAGGACCCTGTGAGTCTTCCTTAGCATGCATTGTGAAGAGTGCGTCGTTGTTTCATCAGCATGTTTGTTCACCCGAGTATATTCTTTTTAGATTCCTCTGACTTAGGGTGTTCTCTTGATCGATTATCACGCAATAACTTGTGCAGGCTGGTTACGGCTTCATCTAATAATAATATTATTCAATCAATCAATCATTTATTTAACGTGCCCAGGAACAACCGTAAGGTCTTTGTGCTGGCGCACGCAAAAAAACTATAAAAATAAACAATACAATACAGACAGTTTTCAGAAATAAAAAGAGCAAAAACACGTAGACAAAGAGAAATGAACACAAAAGGGGAGGAGCAAAATAAGACAACACGAGAAATATTAACGGGGAATAAAAAATTAGATTCATATATTACAACTATGCGGAAAGACTGAGAAGGGAAGACTTTGTACATTGTGCAGCACTATGTCAAAACAGTGCAAAGCTCGGATAAAAACAATGATTGTGGACTATGAAAAACGTCAAGATCAAAATTGCCATTATAGAGACTTTGTATTCTGTGAACGGTAGAGTGTGGGAAGAAGCAGGCGGGTCATGAAACGGTCTGTTCTCTCTGGTTAACTTACGCGGAATTCGAAAATTAACACAATTGAGAAGTACAGGGCAGGATATGATACCGTAAACTAGCTTGTAAAGAAATAAGAGATCAGAACGATTTCGTCGGCAGCGAAGTGATGGCAGTGGTAATAATTCTGCAGTATTTGAACGAGATGCAGAGTCATTTTTAGCAGAGCGATGGTTACATATGCTGAGGAATTTTTTTCTGGACTCGTTCAATGGTGTTACCGATGGATTGAGCAATGCCATTCCATATCACGGACGCATACTCAAGTTGTGGAAGGCATATTGCCGTGTACAATTTGTGTAGGGCCATGGGAGACCTGAATTCTCGAGATATTCTACAAACACATCCGAGAGAACGAAGGCCCCGCATAGCAGCACGCTTAACGTGAGAAGAAAAGTTTAACGCGCTGTCAACAACAACACCAAGATCACTGATCTCATAAGCCTTGCATAAGGACACAGAATTGACAGAGTATTGAAAGGACACGCTCGATGTTTTGCGAGTGACAGACATGAATTTTGTCTTCGAGGTATTCAGAGAAAGGGTATTACCGTTGCACCATTCGGAAAAAGAGCGCAAGTCTGACTGCAGCAAGCGACAGTCGTTAACTGAATGAATTTCCTTAAAACTCTTGATGTCATCGGCATACAAGAGGAATGAAGAATTACGAATGGCAAAACAAACATCATTAACGTAAATTAAAAGTAGGAATGGGCCTAATACGTACCCTTGAGGGACCCCACTAGTCACTATAGGGCTGACGCGCTGGAGTTTTGAGTACTGTGGCGGAGCCTGGTGGCGTGCGCCGGAGTTGCTTGGGTAGTCAAAAATGGACGCCGACCGGCGAGTTACGCAGTTCTCAGTTGCTTTAAGCGTTTTACTTAATTTTGCGCCTAGTTTTCAGGCTCAAAAAGTGCTTAAAACGTACGCAGGAACTTGTCCGCTATGCCTGCAGAGTCTGACATGTTTGACGAGCGATCCCTGCTTCAACAAACCGTGCCGAAAGCAAGTGGTCTGGGCGACGGCTCTGAGCAGCGCGCGGCCCCAAGCGCGGTCGCCGCCGTTATTGTTGTGTGGTTAATTGCCTCGAACATGGGGGTAAGGATCCTAATGTGCGGTTTTACTGGTTCCCCTGAAAGCCGTACGAAGTGGAGCGACGGAACCGCTGGATACGTGCCGTCCGACGCGTGAAGTGAGTACGCGAGCAAAACGTGGTTTGCAACGTAACGTTCTGATTATTTTCGTACGCGCGTGCACGCGTTTATATATGTATATAATTCCCTGTGTGCAGTCCAGACGGCACGCCGTGCCTGCCGACGGCGATCACGAGGATATGCAGCCGGCATTTCGTGCGAAACGAGAAAAACGATGACATGAGTCACCCTGCGTATGTGCCTACGATTTTTCCGGCAGCTTACAGCCGGCTGCTTCCAGCGGCCGGCTGTAAACATTGCGCGCCGTCGCTTCTCGACCGCGACCGCACGCTGACAGAATTTGACGAATTCCCTAGAAGCAAATGTTGAAAATTACGACCGTGCATGGGGAAAAAGTGTGTTTGCGACTGAATGCGGCAGAAAGCGGCACACGACGCGAATGCGCTCATTCGGGCCGCCGACGGCTAGCCTTCGTCACTGGACCTTTCTTGATTCCGTTTCGTCGTGTAATGTCGTCGTGTAATGCAAATCATGTCGGCTTTCTTAACAGCAATCTTTTCGTTTATGCACTGTCGTTAATCGCGCGAGCATGCCTCGTAAAACTTAACTCGAGTTCAACGTCGTATGAGAGTCGCTGCACTTGCGAGTTGCAGCGCGCCGAAATGGTTCCTTCAATCTCCTGCACGTCGTAAACATACTTGAGGTTGACGAGCTTCTTGCGGTTACGCAGATTGCTTGGCCTGAAGAGCTCAGCCACGCCAGAAACTGGCCGAGATCCAAAGCGCAGCACAACCGACAGCGGCGGCTCCATTGCGCATCTGAGCTTAGTGCTGCATGCGGCCGCCTGTCTGACTACTCGAAACCAAAGAACTTGTCGTAGGGGGCGCTTTTTAGCACCGTTTTCGCAGCGCCGCCTGGGCAGCCAGTCAGGCCTATATAAAAATGAACCCCACCACGGTGGTCTAGTGGTTATGGCGCTCGGCTGCTGACCCGAAGGTCGCGGGATCGAATCCCGGCCGCGGCGGCTGCATTTTCGATGGAGGCGAAAATGTTTGAGGCCCGTGTACTTAGATTTAGGTGCACGTTACAGAACCCCAGGTGGTCAAAATTTCCGGAGCCCTCCACTACGGCGTCTCTCATAATCATAGCGTGGTTTTGGGACGTTAAACCCCAGATATTATTATATATTACTATATAAAAAGGAGACGTTAGGCCATTTACGGCTACATTACTATATCTATTGAGCAGATAGCGCTGAAGGAGAGTCACAACTGACAAGTCAACATCAAAGTGCGCAAGTTTAACGATAATCAGTGTGTGGCTGACTACGTCAAAAGCCTTGCTCAGGTCACAGTAAATTACATCAACCTGTCCTCTCTGAGAAATAAGTGTGGAGATCTGCGTCATGAAACTAGCAAGATTTGTGGTAGTTGAGCGGCCAGTGAGAAAACCATGTTGATTAGGAATCAATGAGTTTTTCACACTAAACGACAATATGTTTTGAAGAGCCAGCTCGAAGATCTTTGATGTGGCACATAGTAGAGAAATTGGGCGACAATTAGAAGCATCTGTTTTAGAGCCCGACTTAATTAATGGAAAAAGACGAGCAGTTTTCCACATGCTAGGAAATGTGGAAGTGTCCAGGCAGTTAACAAATATCGTAGTCAGTACTGGGACAAATATACTACCATAAGGTTTTAGTATGGCGGAGGGGATGCCATCTGGGCCACATGATAAGGATGGTTTTAAGCGCTTAATGCATTCGCAGATAAGATTTTCATCCAGCGACAAAGCACTAGATGAGCTAACTGCCTTGAGCTGTTGTCTGATATCAGTGCTAGAGTCTGAGGCCTTTTAACTGGATGAGAAATGCGTGGCAAAACAGTCAGCGACGGCATGTACTTCTACCCCATCTTAGTCCACTAGTCTGAAGGACTCTCCGCTTTTGCTGGACCATTTACGTACATACTTCCAAAACTCAGCCGGCCTGTTAGAGGCGCTTTTATCTAAGAATTCAATATACGAACTATGATACCGTTTATATAGTCGTTTAGAGAGAGTTCGAAAGAAGCTGAACTCTTCCTTCCACTCGCTGGATGGAGAACATTTAGATTTCCTGTGTGCGTGATCTTTATGCTTCAGTGCACTGATAAGTTCAGATGAGAACCAGTGGCGATATTTACGTTGTTTATGTGTATATTGGGGAATAAAATTACGCATGCTGCTCAGTACAAGCTCCGTAAACCGATCAACCTGGTCATCAACATTTGGTTTGTCAGTAACCTGTGACCACTGAACTGTGGACAAGTGATGATAGAGGCCCGTGTAATCACCTCGCTTGAAGGCAAATTTCGGGGATTTGTTTACGTAACTGCTGAAGCTCGTTGTTTCGGCTAATGCGGATAATCTTACGTTAAGTGGTGGGTGGAATTTGTCAGGTGTAAGACGCACACAGGTCTAAGACGTTGCCACTGGAATTGACGACGGAGTTATGTTGCAGTAGGAAATTAAACGCCAGAAAGTCCAAGAGCAGGCTGCACTTTTTCTCTATGAAATGGTTGTAGTGCGAAAAGGTAAGCGTGCTCCAGTCAATTCCAGGTGCATTGAAATCCCCAAGAATAATAATTCTGTACCCACTATTAGAAGAGACCACAAGTTCAATGGAAGACATCAGATCATGAAACGAGGCAGGGGACGTATTGGGCGGTAAATAGAAACATCCAATCAACAATTTTTCACTGCGCTCACGGTTGCTTTCTAGCCAAATGGATTCTTCGATTGTTTCTAGCTCTTTCCGTCTAACGGATTTCAGTGAATTGTCAATGGCAATCAGCACGCCACCGCCTTTCTGTTTGGTTTCACTGAAATCTCGGCCACGGTGGAAGGTGGTGTAGGTCGGGGGAAAAAGTCAGATGAGGAAATTTCAGCGCCTAGCCAGGTTTCAGAAATAGCAATAATAGGAAAAGAAGACGAAAGAACATTAGAGAAAGACTCGCGTACCTCGGTGCGTAGACAACGAGCATTTTGGTAGAATATGTCTATGTTACACAGCACTTTCGATTCCAGTCACTAGCTGAGAGGGATCAAGCATGTCATCGCGCAGCTCCCCATGAAATGGCTTATGGATTGAAGAGGCATTCGAGGGGCCACATCGAAGGGTCATTCAGGCGTTGTAGTGTTTACTTGTCGACTTCGATGTAGAACGAAGAATAGGACTGAAATTTTGTTTGAAGTCGCCGGCAGGAGATGGGACACAGATCCAATGAAGCAATATGTTTTTTGATGTCAGCAACGGTGGTGTCCGGGCTCAGCATCGTAGCAAAAATGGCCTTTGGCCGTTGTGGCTGTTGAGCTACAGATATATTCGATGTTGTCATAGCTCCAAATGAAGCGGGTTTCTTCTTCCTATCATCCTCAGTTACCGCTGCAGAAGAGGCTGTCGCGGGCATCACACTGCCACGCTCGGACGTGACTATGTCAGCTGGCGGCGAATTCGAAAATGAAAGAGTTTTGGAGAGAGGTTGTTCAGAGCAGGCAGGTTGCTCGGAAGTCACTGATCGGTCAACGATCACATGCGCTGGGGGGATCACAGGTGCCTTCACTGCCACTCCGGCCGTGCGGCGCGTCAGCTCCTCACGCAGGTAGCGGACCTCTGCACGAAGGGAGGCGACCACGCGGGCTTGTTGTTCAACACCGCGGGAATGATCCTTACGGAGCCGCTCGTTTTCTTCGCCTAGTTGGGATACCTCGTCGCTGAGGATCGAGATTCCCTCCAACGCGTCGAGGAGAGGGCGGCGTATCCCGGCGAGATCGCTGCCCGGAGAGGTGCACGTGGAGAGGGAACCGGTTTGAGAATGCTATGCTCATCGCTGCACGCCGCCGAGTTGTCTTCGCTAGGCTTACCAGCAGCACGGCTCAGATCACATAAATTGCAGCAAAATGAGCGCGATCCAGGCTTCAGAAGTTGCAGCTCTTCATCAGGCCAGGTCACGCGCTTCCCATGAACATGTTTAGACCAGAAAAACGGGCAGGAGCATAGGAAGCATGCATCCCGACTGGGAGCCATGGTGCGGGACTATAATAGTAATAATAATAATAATAATAATAATAATAATAATAATAATAATAATAATAATAATAATAATAATATCTCTGGTTTTGTGGGCGAAAATCACGATATGATTATTAGATACTCCATACCGGAAGGCTGCGGAAATTTCGATAACGTGCTGTTCATTAGCGTGTGCTCACATGACACAGTGCACGGATATCTAGCATTTGGCCTCCATCAAAATCTGATCTCCGCGGTATCTATCGAACCCGCGACTTTCCTGTAGGCAGGCGACAAGTGGCTGAGCCTAATCGCGTGCGACTGAAACGGTCATTGAAGCATTGCAGCTGTTCCTGGCGTCTCACTTGTCTTTTTGCGTTGAAATATTGCCACATAAGACCTTTACTCGAGTTTATCTACAAGGTTCTCTGTACGCATATGACGGTACAATTACGCATATGATGGTACATATGCGTAATTTGCCAGATGAAATGACAGTCATACTTGTTATTTCCAGTGTGCTTGTCAGCTATGGTTCAGTGATTCCTTTTTTTCACTTTCTATCAGGTACACGTTATGTGGTAAATTCTTCAAATATCTAAGATAACACAGTTTGCCTTAGTATAAAAGGCTTACTAGGGTGGCGAATTGGGCGAGTTGGAAAAAATCATCATGGCCAAAACAAAGAATACAGCATGCCTGTTTCGCCCTTCGCTGGCACGTGCCGTGTAATGTTTCGCTGGTCATCATGAATAAAAGACTTACCCTACTTGGACCAGCAGCAGGACCTGCGCGGGTTAATGGCGGCGGAGACTGCAAAGAGTATGCCACGGTAATCTTGATTGAGACATACACACATGCACAAATTGTGTACTACATGTTTATTTTAGCAGTATTATTTCCAAAGTTGCAGTAAGAGTTGGATAGTCAGCAATTTTCTACAAAACACACATTCCTGGAGCAAGTCATATCGTCCTGCAAATTTCTATCCGACATAGGTCCAAAATTTACGCATAAAATATGCAAACATTTCGAATGCCTCTGAGCGCTTAATAAGTGGCACGTTGGTGGCATTATTTTACTGTAAGTTGAATTTTTAATGTGCGATGAGCCTGCCTGAGTGACATGCCCTTAAGTTTCAAAATAATGCTGTCTACTCAATCTCAATTGTTTTTTGTATTTTATTTTATTTTGGGGATTTTACACATAGGATGTGGTATTCCTAATGTTTTGTGGACTGCACTTAATAGCTCTTGGTTTTAAGTACGTGTTTTCTGAACCAATGAATCGGCGAATGTGACGTCCATCTATATTCGGTCTAGCACAGTGTTTTGTATATGCGCATGACGTTGAGAGAATGAAGTCACTTCTCACTTGATATCATTTTTCATAAAATCTCGATTACATTACTGCGCCCATGGCGAAATAACACCTTTCATTACTAATCTGAAATTATCCTACGGTTAGCCTGACTTGTGGATGCCCATTAGCAAAACACGCTAGTTCCCCTTGATTCGGCGGACGATTATAGATCGTAGATGCATGGCTAAGAAATTTGATGGGGTAGCTCTGGTCTGAAAACGGATTGAACGGAGATATTGTCGCGGGCGAAACAAGACAGAGAACCAGGAGCCGACGTCTGCCCCAGAACCAGAGCAGCAAAAACGTTCTCTTCTTCTTCACACTCAAACGTGTATGTGCCACAGTGGGATGGTATGTGTGCGCTCGGAAACCTTGACCCGGGAGGCGGACTCGAAGCGGTGTCCGGGAATGGGTGCGTAGCCTGGTCCATTGTCCGCATAGTGAGACCCGGTGCTGGTGGCGCAGAAGATCGCAGTGCCGCCGCATATGTCAGGACGGGGGCCTCAGGTATTGGTGGTGCGAGTGGCGTAAGAGGTGCGACCGCCTGCCTTATTTCCTGTCTGATTACGTCCGCGAGTGCAGTCACAAGTGGTTGGGCTCCTACTGCATGGAGTTGTCGCAGTTCGTCCCGCACGATGCTTCGTATGAAGTGTGCGAGGGCCTGCCTCTCGCTGTCAGATCCGATGGAGCATGCAATGGCTGTGATGTCGTTGCGTTCGTACTGTGACGACCGCTGCTGGAGAGTACGCTCCATCGTGGTTGCCTCACTGATGAACTCGGCCACAGTTGTCGTTGGATTGCGCACGAGTCCAGCGAAAAGCTGTTCTTTCACTCCGCGCATCAAGTGCCGCACCTTCTTTTCCTCTGACATGGCAGGGTCTGCGCGCCGGAAGAGTCGAAGCATGTCCTCGACAAACATTGAAACTCGCTCGTTCGGCCGCTGATTCCTACACGAGATGGATTGTTCAGCTCTCTCCTTCCTTTCGGCGTTGCGATACGCGTCGCGGAGCTGTCGACTAAACTCTTGCCATGTCGCAAAGGAGCCCTCGTGGTTCTCGTACCACGTTTTCGCAGAATCTTCCAATGCGAAGTAAACTCTCCGCAGCTTGCGAACATCGTCCCATTCGTTGATGCTGGCAACCCGATCAAAGTGGTCGAGCCAGTCATCCACATCTTCGAAAATGTCTCCATGGAATGGTCTTGGTGTTTGTGGCGCATGAAAAGCATGCGCGAGAGGAGAACAATGCGAATCGGTAGTTTGACTCGCCTGGCTTGTCGTCGGAGTCGTCATCTTTTCAAGTCTCGATGACAATGGACCAAATTCGGGGGGTAATCCTCGCAGGCGGCGGCTGCTTCTTGCTCTGGGAGCTGTAGCTGTCTCCAAGGTGCTAGGAGTGACGGGTGACACTTGGGAGCCAAGGTACATGTACCCAGCACCTCCACCAGTAATGTCGCGGGCGAAACAAGACAGAGAACCAGGAGCCGACGTCTGCCCCAGAACCAGAGCAGCAAAAACGTTCTCTTCTTCTTCACACTCAAACGTGTATGTGCCACAGTGGGATGGTATGTGTTAATATAAAAGATGTTGTTCTGTCACTTTTGCAGTAAGCTTTTCACAACATCAAGAATATTTACTGCATATGGGCTTGACTGAAGATTCGGCGCGTCTGCACAGCGGCCTAAGTTCTTACTGCATGAACGAATATTGCATTGTCGAAAGGACATTACACAAAAGAGAAACATAGGTGGTAGAATAGCAGAGGTGGCCGAACGGCGCCACTTCACCAATGCGCCGCGCGTTACACGAAAGCGCTCGAGTTACCACTACTTATCCGCAAGGTGGTAGGGGGGTACTGTGGGCCGATTTCTCGCTCCGCCGTACTTGAAAGCACGTATCCGACGTGCATCGCAAGTATTCAAACAGCATTCACGAGTATTCAAAGAGCATGCTGCTGTGCGGTGCGTTTGTCTTTGTCGTGGCATGGGCTTGGTACAATGCTTGAACGACGTGTCCGAAACATGATAAGACAAGCAGATGCGCGAGATGCCAAGCGGCACTGACGGTGATGATCCAATGAGTCAAACCTTAAGGTTTATTTATTATTTGGTTGGCGTTGTGGTGGGCAAAACAAAAATTTTATTTACAACAGAACAACTAGCAGTGTCATAATAACGCGAGCACGGACGTTAGTCACTGGTGATCTCATCACGGGTCATCTTTTGTATATGCGTCAGTGAACAATCCAGCGTTATCCTTGGTGCTTCCATAAGTCCTTGAATACGCGGGTTGTGTGTCAGTTTCGCCGCAAGGGCGAAGGAATGAATGCGATAGCAAGAAAAGCGGCCCGTGATGGACGCGCTGCTACGCTGCAAAAACATCTGCCCCCCGGCAGCAACTACCGCGAGTGCAGACAGCGGAAGGGCTAGGTTCTCCATCCGCAAATTTTAGAAGAAGCGAGCGAGCTGGCCGACGACTTTTAAATGCGCCCGTTGCGTTCCTGCCGCCATCTCGCTGGTAATGAAGAAACGCTTATAAGCGCCTGCTGTTTCTCAGTCCTGCCAGCGGTAAAGGGGGTGTATATAACGCTCGCCGTTAGATACCTGAAGGATCTGCGCTATTTGGCGCAGTGGTTAGCGCCACGCACTGCGGAGAGAGGTCGCTGGTTTGATTCCGCGCTTAGGAAGCATTTTTCTGAATTATTCTTATATATGTATATATATATATATATATATATATATATATATATATATATATATATATATATATATATATATATATATATATATATATATATATATATATATATATATATATATATATATATATACACCTTTATGTATATCGTGCATGACGGTGGCGGCAAACACCAGCCGAGACTATCCACATAATTTCTATAATAATGAAACGGCCGCGCACGGTGATATACGCCAGACAGGTCGCAATATTACTGAACGCTTTCGGCTCCATGAGTATAGTGTTACCAATAAGAACTGGGACTTATTTAGCACAACACAGTAAAATTTTCTTAACGTGCTCTCTATAAGTAAACTGCTATAGTGGAAAAGAGCAGTGACAATACCGCCCGAACGTTATACATGCATTTTTACTCGCACTCGGTTACGTAAGCGAGAGTGTCTCAGCGTTTCTTCAATAACCTTGTAGAGCACAGAATATTACTTTTTTACATTATGTTCAGTGCGTTTGCGTGAAGGATGGCCTTAATATATAATTCAATATAACGCATGACGCGTGGTTAAAATGGAAAAAGAAGTTTGCATTTAATTATCATCAACTTGGTAACAACGCAAACTCATAACTCAAAGTATCATGCGCGTATTCGCTCAAACGCACAACCGCTCTAATCACTCGCACTTCGCAGACTCTCTTCGTCATTCACTCGTCTCGGTCTGTGTCGTCATTTCAGCACTTTTTGCTCTCATTTTCTCGCCCGCAGGTCCGAGCACCCAAGCACGCACACACACACACACACACACACACACACACACACACACACACACACACACACACACACACACACACACACACACACACACACACACACACACACACACACACACACACACACACACACACACACACACACACACACACACACACACACACACACACACACAGACGGTTCCACGAAGTCGGAGAGTCTGGGCAGCCGGCGAGGACCGAAATGCACGCATTCGAGGAACCTTGGTGTCGAAGGAGGAGGCCCCTTCATACGGCCAACGAACGCTCGCATGACAGAACGCATTCACAAAAAGGCAAATAAAACAACAATAAAAAATGGGGAGCATTCAAGTACACATGAATGTAGCCTCTTCACCAATAGACACGTGGTTTTTCACTCATGCTGGCTACGGCTGCGTAATATTGGCTATTCCATAAGAAATGGTTCCGGTCGTCTCTCGTGTGCCTTTTTCTTGCACGCGAACCTTCTTAGGGAGGTCTTGGCATCATGATTTTGCGGCAATGGGTTGTGCGGTGTTCGTTGGCCGCTGTTCTGTTCGTGTCTTATGATTGAAGTTATGCGTAACCGCTTAGTTACAGCATATCATCAACTGTTAATTGCAAAATACTTTTCTCTCGTGTTATAAATATGGTCTCCACAGCATAGAGGTAGACAATATACAGCAGAATCAAAGATGACATAGTCTGAATTAGGATATAATACTTGCCCAAGGTGGAATATCATCAATACCTCCGAGGTTTAATCGGAGCCGAGGCTGAAAAGAGTATTGGATGACAGTTATGTCAAGCAAGAAAAGGTAATGTAATAAATCAAGACAAAATTATGAGTAGCCACTCACCGTCATGGCTAGCAGCGGCGGTGAATAACGCTGCTAGGTTTAAATGTACATATATATGCACCATAAAGTGGACGGGAGGATGACTACCGTGAGAGCTCAGTGGGAGGGCATCGGACGCGTTATTCGGAGGTCGCAGGTTCGGTCCCTGTCGAGGGCAAGTTATTGTTGCACAAGTCAATCTTGAAAGCCGCTAATATTACATGGCGACTGGATTATAATTCTCGTAGATTGGTTGAACCTGTTTAAGACAATGAAGAGCTTGAACGGATAGGATGACAGCCAGAAGTTCCGTAACGCATACTTAGTTTTAAGGACTTCGCAATGGCATGGTATAGGAAACGTGAAACCTATATGAACAACTGGGAAGAATTACGGCGACAATGACAAGTTCATCTGGCACAGCTAACAGAGAAATTGTGGAAACTGAACTTCACTCTACGAATAAGTTCGCAAATTGGAGAGTTGCAATGAAGATTGGGGATAGGGCTCGACTGTTATGCATGCTCATACGAAAATGAGTGAAGATAAAACGCTGCCCGTCTCTGCTTAGAGTTATACGAGATCGTTACGCATTTATCATGCGGAAGAAATGTGACTTGGCAGCACTGAATCCATATTTTCCAACCTTTTTTTCATTCTTTCGGTCACGGTCACAGATGCAATCTTGTATTTTTGTAACTTTCGCTGGTGGAGCTACAAGTGCTTCTTAGGTATGCGTTCTTAAGAAATGCGTATACACTTGTAACGGAAATCTACATTTGTCTTCATTTAGGGCTCTATCCTTATTTAAAATGTGTTCCGATAATTTGAAAAATTACCGCAAATTTTCTAAAGAACGAAGTTGAAGTGGGATTAGAGTCAAAATTATGAGCTCCATGTCATGTCTGTGCTTGGATTTATATTTGTAGCCTCTTACACAAGGTTGTTACGTATATTCAAAGACGGGCCATTAAAGAATAAATCGATTCCATAGCTGCTTCTGTTGGCGATTCAAAGAGTCTTTCTTAGACTGCCAAGTAAGCAATATTTCACTGACGTCTCCAATGCTTTTCTGGGTGAAGTTCCACAATACACTAAAGCCAACAAGTGCAGTTTGGAATAGGACCATGCGAAGGAATATCAGCATGCTTTATAACTTTTGTCGACCAAATCAGCTGAGGAATGTGCGTTCTTTTGGGATAATATACGGACTGGGCTGTTCCTATACTAACGGATATTTAGAGCAAGTCACTGCGGCTGGAGGGTTCCACTTGTCAGTATTCGCCCTTAAGTTGTTAAAGCATGACTCCATATTGATGGAGCGACTTGAACGAGAGAGCAAAACTTACTGGAGGTGTCCAGAACTTTGAATGAATGTGAAAGTGAAAACTTATTTGGAATCATAGCGATCTGGAATGAAGCTCCAAGCCCACTGGGTGGCGTATATGCACCCTGAAATGGAACTTTCGAAATCTGAATCAGCTCAAGAAGCAAGTAACAATAATTGCTTGGATTCTCGACCACCTTTGCTTCCTAAAGTTAAACCTAAAAATAAGTGCACGGTCCTTTGGCATTTCACCTACATCGGAAACACGGCCGCCACCGCCGCGATTGGATCCCACGACCATCAGGCCAGCAGTAGTGCACCATAACCACATATCGTCGCGGCTGGTAGCTCAAAAAACCAGGGCCTAGGGAGCAGAAATAGCCAAATTGGGCCCCGGCTCGACGCGAAGCGAACACGACTCTCATGTGTCGCCCTGTCCAGACAATGGATGCTTCATATGTACAGTCTCGCTGAATATGACTTGCAACACGGGAGCGCGCGACCTCACGAATTTAATTATTGCCCACGGCTTCAAGTTGCTTCATTTCTCTAATTAATTTTATTTTATTATTTCGGAACATCCCCCAGTGAGAGAACAGCGTTTAGTTGTTGAAGTAAGGGCTAGTGGAAGGAATGCGAAAACATTGAAATCGTGAGGCCACACACTCGCGTGTCGCAAGTCATATTGAGCGCGACTGTACATCGCCGCATGACCAGTGTGGAACACGTTTCTCAAGCTGCCTTCCTAAAGCCTTCCTAACACCGCTACTGCGCTGCATCGCACGCAAACGGCGCCAAGGTGGCACTGAACCACTCATAGCTCTCTCACCTGCTCTTTATTGTGTTCACTCACTCTAACGCCGTAACGACGATGTCGAAGATGTAGAAGCTGTAACTCGCGCACTCATGGGGTTTCTGTGTTTTTAGATGCGAAGCATCTTATTGCGCAGTTCAATCCGGTGTGCGGCGTGACCAGCCTTACTGCGCATGCGCAAAGCCTCTCCACACACCTCATATTCACACGCCTCCTCTCCACTGCTCCTCTCCTCCTCTCCACTCCAACTCCCCCTCCTCCTCTCCACTTCTGAAACGCGGGCTCGACATGCCAAAACGCTGCTTCGCATCGCCTCATGGGTCCCTATAGCGGGAGATCTTTATTCACTCGACTTCACAACGAGGAAGTGGATGAAGTGCACGCGCTGCTGATGCGCTCACGTTTAACTGGAAAGTGTTTTATGCCAGGGTCCACCAATACTGTCATGACGTATTTCTGTCAAAAATACGTCATCAATATGAACGCCATCTGATGGGAAAGAAAAGAAAATGTAACACAAAGTTCTGTTGTCAGGAGTCGAACCTACGACCTCTCGGACCGCAATGATTGCTGGTGGGCGTTAGCCCACTGAGCTACCACGAACCACATAACGGGGCTACATGAACGCCTCTTTTACACGTTCCTCTCACGGTGCTCTCGGGTGTATCGATGGATTCCGTGAGCGTCGCCTTTTTGAATGGGTCGGTGACATGTGTGCTTCTAGACTCGAAAAAGAAAACTTCGTTGCCTCCACCATCATCTCCTACGACCGTCCAAAAGGCACGTTTACAATAGAAGTGTAATGTCGTCAGCGCTTAACACACCGCGTGGTGGCGGCTTTAGCCCTAGCCTCACTCATAACTTCAATCCATATCGAAAAAATAGCTCTCCCACGCTCGCCTGGCTGTCGCACGCGTTCCCCGCTTGCCTGTGAGAATTAACGGCCAGGCTAGAGGGAAGAAACGACGCTCGTCGCTTATCTCTTTGCGTTTCACGACGCTGGAAGGAGTGCATCTCGAGTATCAGTGTTTACTATGTGCTTCTTAATGCCATCTTTGCGCGCGATGCACCATATGCGGTGTTCAGGTATATCTTGACAACTTCAGCAACCGCAAGGGTTATATCATGATCATGAGCGTTAGTTGTCGGTACGGAGATGTGCCACTAGGCGCCAACGTGAGTGCATCTACATCACGCGGTAACAATAGACATTGTACAAGCTCTCATATACCAATTTACTATAACAATCAACTACTTCTGTCAAGACGCGTTTCACGTTCGCGTTATACCGATTCCATGAGACAGAGATAAGCCATCTTTTTTACCATACTTTCAATACCACGACCTTCAACATACTCACTTATGGTTTCAACTTTAGGAGCTCACATCAATATTAACTTTCTCGACTAATGCGAACCGCGCAATGACGAAGGGGATGTAGTAGACGCGCAGTTTGCGCGCACGCATTTTAAAACGCGAATATGTTTTATGCCGTGGTGCACGAAGACTTCACTGACGTCATGTCCCTCATGGCAGTAACGTCGGTAAATTGCACACGAACAGAAGGCAAGGAAATCCAGAAGAAAAAAGTCACAGTTTCACCGCAAGGGCGAAGCAATTAATGCGATAGCAACAAATTGTAGTGTTACTCTAAGTGAGGCTGGCAGCTACCTGTTTTGTATTCAATCTCGCGTAACTACAAGACGCTGGTGTAAGAGAATACGGCCACTCCAGGGAGAGATACTCTCAGCATAGTCACTTCGCCTTGAGAGCGCAGCACGTAGATGAGTATAAGAGCCTCCCGCTCTGATGGCTTTCGTGATAAGGCGCGCGCCAGCGATCGCGAACGCGCACTTAGATTCAAAGTACAAAGTGGCTTCTCGCGCGACAACCCCCCCCCCCGCCCCCCACCTTGCCTCTTTTATTGGTCGCTAAAGACAAGCGGAGCGTTTCCTGTCTGCTTGGACGGCAGGCCTCCCATGCGGAGTGGTGTTATCGCATGCGCCCTCCGAGCGACGGAAATGGGCCGGCTCGTTTGATCTCTGCTTCCGCCACGTTCGTCGACCCCGTTCGCGTGCTTTTACCCGACGACTTTTTACGCCGACATGGCTGCCGGAAACTTACGCCTAGTATTCCTTCAGTTGATGCAGATGACAACGATTGCTCGTGACGCCACAGCTTCAGCGGTGTGTCCAGCTCTGCAGGACATTTCTTCGACGCAAGACTTTTTCCATGACCTTCTTTGCCTTCCTGCGGTCCAAATACCACTCGACATGACGGCGCTGCCTGCGGTATCATCGTTCGGTTGCGGCCGGCAATGCAGCTGGCAACGCTGGAAACACAGAGACAGCGAAGCACTACAAAAGCACGCCCACCATTCAGCCACTTTGGGATCTGGCGCTGACATGGCTGCCGGAAACTTACGCCTAGTATTTCTTCAGTTGATGCAGGTGACAACGATTGCTCGTGACGCCACAGCTTCAGCGGTGTGTCCAGCTCTGCAGGACATTTCTTCGACGCAAGACTTTTTCCATGACCTTCTTTGCCTTCCTGCGGTCCAAATACCACTCGACATGACGGCGCTGCCTGCGGTATCATCGTTCGGTTGCGGCCGGCAATGCAGCTGGCAACGCTGGAAACACAGAGACAGCGAAGCACTACAAAAGCACGCCCACCATTCAGCCACTTTGGGATCTGGCGCCGACATGGCTGCCGGAAACTTACGCCTAGTATTTCTTCAGGTTAGTTATTTTTATCTCCCTGTATATGGTAGACCATTTAAGAAATCGGCGCCAGATCCCAACGCTGTTCTTTGCTCAGTGCTTTGCTACATGTCGGCCTTGCGCGCGAATGCTGTCGCGTGTGGTCAAATGCTGAAAACGCTTTTGTTGTTGTCTGGAGATGTAGAACAAAATCCAGGCCCTCTATCACCGCAACAGGAAAAGCAGATGTTCGACACCATCATGACGTTACCTTCGATGCAACACTCACAGTCTGCAATTCTTGATGAACTTAGCTCTATCCGAGCTAATCACGAAGCGTTTCAACAAAAAATAACAGAAGAAATACATTCAGTGCGAAAACAGCAACAGGCGCTTGAGAGGCAATTAGCAGATGTAAGTGACAGATTAACACGTGTAGAAGATAACACCCCCCTAGGTACCACAGGCAAAAAAGAACTTGACCAACTTGCAGCTCAGACTGGAGTGCTTGCGCGCGCATGCAAGGCTATGCAGGATTGCCAGGATGACCTCGAAAGTAGGTCTCGCAGAAATAATCTTGTATTTTATGGCTTTCCAGACAATGAGAATGAAACGTGGGCACAATCGGAGGAAAAAGTTATTTCCTTTTGTTCTAGTAACCTACAGCTGAATATTGCCCCTGAAGCAATTGAACGAAGTCACAGATTAGGCCGATATACAACGGCGAGGAAAAGGCCCGTCATAGTAAAGTTCCTATCTTTTAAAGAAAAAGAACGTGTGCTGAAGGCTTCCGGCAAACTAAAGGGAACCGACTTTGGAATCAGTGAAGACTATTCACCCAAAATCAGGCTAGAGAGGCAAAAACTAATACAATACGCCAAAGAGAAGGGAGGTGATTTTAAGCTTCGTTTCAATAAGTTATTCATGAATGGCCAAGTTTTCCTGTATGACAGCGCTGCAGAAAGCGTTGTACCTAGTCCTCGATAGCAACCACCTCAATATACCGTTCTACCGACAAAAGAATTAAGAAAAAATGAACTAACATGCATTGTAATTAGCTGTCGCAGTTTAAAAAACAAGAAAACAGAATTTCTTTCGTTATTAGACATGACTAAACCCCACATAGTTTTTGGCACTGAATCTTGGCTCGATGCCACCATCGCAGATCATGAATTCTTTCCTTCGACCTATGCAGTATACCGAAAAGACCGTACGACTCGCGGTGGTGGCGTTTTCCTACTGATCCATAACAGTATCAGTAGTGTTCGTATCGACACTGACAGTGACTTGTGTGAAACTGTTTGGTGTAAGATTATGCTGAGTGGTGGCTCAACTGTGGCTGTTGGTTCCTTCTACAGGCCTCCTGGCAATGCACCCCAGCCTTTATTCACTTTAAGTAATATATTGTCAACTATAGACACAACATACGTAATGGTCGCTGGTGATTTTAACCTTCCTGATGTTTCATGGACGTGCTTCAAACCGATAGTCCACAGTGAGTCACTGCTACATCGAGCTATCGAAGAAATCCTGAATGTTCATCAGTTATATCAGCTTGTGACAGCCCCCACGAGGGTGTGCAGTACTAGTGCAAACGTGTTAGACCTTTTCCTTTGTAATGATCAAAAGCTTGCTTCCTCTGTTGTTACAATACCAGGTATTAGTGATCACGACGTTGTCCTTGTTAAAATGTTTTTCGCTGTAGCACAACAACAAAGAGCTTCAGTGCCACGAAAAGTGTTCTTGTATGAAAAGGGTGACTACGCTTCCATTTCAAGGGAACTGGTATCTTATTTCTCTGAGTTTCAAGAACTATGCTTGCGTTCTGACGTGAATGGCGTGTGGAATGCACTGAAGACAAAACTGTTATCGCTAACTCACTTTTGTACCATCGCGACTCATATCAGCCAAACACCGAAATGATAAACCATGGCTGAATAAGGAACTTCGAGTGCTTATAAACCGAAGAGATTGTCTCTATCGCAAATATTGCCATACGTCAGACGTTGAAACATACAAACAGATGAAACTACTTGGCAAAAAGATAACCAAAGATTTGCGGCAAGCAGAGAGAGCATACTTAAGCGATCTAAGTAATAAGGTGAAAACAAACCCGAAACTCATCTGGAAGTACGTTAAAAGAAAGACTAAGGTTCCTGGTGGTATTCCTGATATAAATGATGATACTAAATACCTATCGGATAGCACAAGTAAAGCAGAAAGCTTTAACCAGTACTTTCAGTCGGTGTTTTCGGTGCCGTCAGTGGTTGAAACTACAACGTGCAATACAGTGACGTTATCGAAAATGGCAGAGATCGACGTTTCAGAACAAGATGTTGCATCTCTTTTAAAAAACCTTACTGCAAACTCAGCATCAGGGCCAGATCACATTTCGAATTTCATTTTAAAAAACTGTGCCCTTTCCATTAGCCCTTTTCTTACAGCTGTGTTCAGGAAATCTTTATCGCAGGGTGCACTACCTGATGATTGGAAACGAGCAAATGTCATACCCATTTACAAGAGTGGTGACAAGTCGAGTACTTGTAACTATCGTCCTATTTCTCTAACGTGTGTATCCTGTAAAACTCTTGAGCACATCATATATTCCAATTTAGTAAAGCACCTCCAGAGCAACAATTTTTTCTGTCCGACACAGCATGGTTTCCGAAAAGGATTTTCCTGCGACACGCAACTAATAGAATTTACGCATGACATCGCTGTAACGTTAAATTCTGGTAGCCAAATTGATTGCATTTTCCTTGATTTTAGCAAGGCTTTCGATACTGTTACACACTCTCTCCTTCTACTGAAATTATCGTGTCTTAATATATCTGCTAACACACTGGCATGGCTACACGCTTATCTTTCATGCAGGAAACAATGCACCATCATTGATAGCGCGTCATCGTCAGACGTAGACGTCATTTCAGGAGTGCCACAAGGCTCCGTTCTGGGCCCGCTTCTCTTTTTGATTTATATCAATGATCTTGCTGAATGCGTGGACAGTCAAGTCAGGTTGTACGCAGATGACTGCTGCATATATCGTGAAATTAAGTGCACACAGGATTCCGAACAACTGCAGAAAGACCTCGACTCAGTAATAGCATGGTGCAGTACGTGGAAAATGAAGCTCAACGTGTTAAAGTGCAGTGTCATTAGGTTTACCAAAAAAAGCAGCCCCTTCTTACAGATTACTGCATGCAACAGATACCACTATCCATTGTAAATGAATATAAGTATCTTGGCGTTGTCATCAATAGCACACTATCATGGAATGATCACATTCGCAGGGTATCAGTTAAAGCCAGTCGCGTGTTGAACTTTCTGCGGCGCAATTTCAGAACCGCACCCTCTGTTCTTAAACAAGTTCTTTACGTGTCAAATGTACGCCCAATTTTAGAATACGCTTGCACTGCCTGGGACTCGGCCACTAAGGTAAATATTGATGCTTTGGAGCGCATTCAGAAACGTGCCGCCCGGTTTGTGACGGGTAATTACAACTTCACCAGAAGGTCAAGTGAAATTGTCAGCGCACTTGGATGGCCATTACTGTCCTCAAGGCGTAAATATACCAGACTATGTCTTTTCTACAACATAGTAAATAACAATACCGGTATCGATAAAAATAAATACATCAAACCACCAACCTACATCTCATCACGACGGGACCATTCTTTAAAAGTACGCGAATACAAATGCCGAACAAGTGCTTTTGCAAATACATTTTTTCCGAAAACTATACATGAATGGAATGGTCTTCCGTCAAGTATTGTTACCGCGCCCAACACAGCTTTCCCTTCACTTCTAAAAAAGTATGTTGTTACCTAATGTCGCTTTTCGTCTTCCGTCAACATTTTTTCATTTAGCAAAGGCGGAAATGTCCAGCCCATCTATTTTGTGCATGTGTTGCTGGGATTTACCTATTTTGATTTGTGTTGTTTTGTACTGAGCAATTTCTTTTCTTTGACGTGTATGTACTTTTGATTCGTAAACCCCCCTACAACAATGCCCCTAGAGGGCGCTGTAGGTACATGTATAAATAAATAAAATAAATAAATAAATAAATACAATGCGCGGGCGGATCTTCTCAATTTGGACTTAATACCGGAACGACATGACTTCGACGGCAAGGTTGACGGCAAAACCCGTCGAGGCTGACCATAAATATTTATATCGCAATAAAAGTTTCGATGGTTTATATGACCCTGGAATCGAGCATGGGACCTCTCAGTCCGTGACGACAGCTGCCCACTGCTCTATCCACTGCTCCGCCGATGCACATCCAAGAGGCTTTAAAAGCGAGCCTTGAATATCTGACACCTCCCCGTCACCGTAATCTTCGTTGGCGGGCGGCAATGTGTCGGAAGGGAACGAAAACCGAAAAAAACGAAAAAAAATGCGGTAATTTTGATCAGTACGAAAACGTAACAGAAACTTTATTTATTATTTCGTTCCGCAGTGAAACCGAAATTTTTTCAATCATTTTTCGCCGCATGAGAAAACTTCGCAATCCGGAAGAACTGAACTCATGCAACAGGAGCATATCTCAGGGTACAGAATGAGCGCGTACCTGAGGCAGGAATTCCAAAGAAAAGATATGTTGAAGTTTTGCTAAAAACGAAAACAGTCGCAACCAGAGATGTTTATATTAACGCATGTGGACTTTTGCGCGCCTGTCACGCAAGCCAATGTGGAGAGGGCACTGTCGGCGCTGAAGTTTGGTACAGCGAAAGCTGTTATGTAATCGCAACAGCTGATTTCGGTCCCAGAATTCTCCACCGCAGCCGGTGTCCGTGGCCGCTATCGCGTGAAATATTAAAAAAAAAAACGAAATGAGAAAAACTTTTCTAGGATCGAATGGGATTTTAACCCGCGCCTTCTGCGTTGCAGTCGGGTCTTCCACCATAGTGTCATGCTCGTGCTTGTAACTCCTTCGCAAACATACTGTATACAGGCAACATGTTGGGCAAGGAATCATCTTAAAATATGTAATATAGCGTGCCAGAAGAGTAAAATAACAACCGGTCATCACAGAATGCTAATTGCACAGACAGTGTGTGGTTTAATGCTTCCCACCAGTGTTGCTGAGTTGCCACTCCAGAATTGGAATGATTCCGGACTCATTCCACATACTCGCGACCCCGGAATATAATGGAAACAAAGCTTGAAGGAATGGAATGGGAATGGAATTAAGCGTCTTTTTCACTGAATGGAATAGGAATGGAATTACATCTTTTTCCGAATATAGAGGACGTTTTTGTCTACGTGGTGCTCTTCAAACTTCAAACATTACTAAGTCAGAGCATCACATTTTATAATAAAGCAGTATTTTTATAATGGCTTGGCTGGTTACAAGCACGGTACATTTATAAGCAACGCGCCTACTTCAAACCGAGGCATAAGTGAGTGTACAAGCAATGCATTATGCCAGCAGATACTGAAGGGAGAAACAAATTATCCGTGCGCGTTGGTTCCCATTCCAACGATACCTCCACACGATAGTGGCGAATACTCTATGCACAGCCTGATCTTCATCTCACGAGCAGTTTAGCAGCTGACACACGTAAATAACATTTGCGACAAGGAAAACATTGCATACCTCCGCACAAGCGAACAGAGAAAGTTCTCCTCACCCCATCCATGCTTGCGAGGCGCGCTTGACTAGCGTGAGTGCTGAAAAGCAGTACGGCCCAGTGTTCTGTATCCGATGCAAAGGCACAATGTGCCCGAGTGCTGCACTGTTCCAACTAATACCAGCAGATGTGGAGCGTTTTGTTCCCCATTAACCAAATCTTAGTTTTCTCTACATTCACGAGTGCTCCCGACGCGTGGCAAAACTGCTTAGTCTTCTTGAATACTACTTTTATCACCATAAAAATACGCCCTGTCGTCATTTTAGCATTAAAAATTTTAAGCTTAAACAATATCAAAACATCACCAATCGTTGAAACACGCTGACGATGAAATACTATAGGTAGCGGGAGAACTGCCCCTATGCGAATTAGTAGGGTGGTTGTACTGCACGAGATATGTCACCAAGCTACTCTCTCTCGACCTTGGCAACGTGTTTTGCGTACTTTTGCAGTTCTTAATGCATTTGATGACATCAGCTTGATGGGGCGTTCATTCTTAACTCGATAAAACTATCAAGATGAATTTCATGCGCTGAGGAAGAGGAGGAATGAAACTGAAGTACCCGGCAATTCCCGGAGTGGGAATGGGCTAAGTTGTTTCATTCTGAGGGATTGAAATGAATGGAGTTGCGGCCAGTTCTAATTCCCCGTAATGGGGGCGCCCATTCCGCAACACTGCTTCCCATCCACTGCAAAGTGCCTTGCCATCATTTTTAATAATCATCATCAGCCACAGCACAAAGTGCACATAATGCCTCATAGATGAGGAGCGGGTACCACGATTCTCCGAAGAATGACGAAAAATGGCATAGTGGGGACTTCGCTACTTCAGAAAAATTACTATGATTTATTGCATAGTGGGTATCTGGCGTGTGTACTTGTATCAGTTGTCCCTAGAGAGTGCAACGGGCTCTAGAAAGGCCACTCTTCCAGCTTTAGCTGCGACTGTGCTGAGGGTTGCCACTCACTTTCGAGTAAATGTCGCCAAATGAGGAGCGAAAGGTCGCCAAAAGTCGCCATTCTTTTACAAACCCCGCCAAAAAAAGTCGCCATTCTAGATATGTGCGTCATACCTATTAATAAAAAATTCCACTCATGTATAGCCCCGTAGAATACAGTACCATACAAGACCCTTAAATTATACTGACGTTTCTCAATGCCAGTCGTATCGCCCGCTTCACCATGGGAGTGGAAGGTGCTGCTTCTCCGACTAGCCGCATGATGTGCGTAGTGGCCCAAGGGTGAGTGAATGAAACGCTCATGATATCCTTCCATCCCTGTTCACTCGTTTCAAAAGCAAAAGTGTGCAAACCTTGGGCGAAAACCTTGAAAGCGTTGTTCGTAGACAGCTTTACGTACCCTTATATGAATTAAAAGGATTATAAAAGGTTTATTGAAGGTAACACGACAGAAGTGTTACAGGAACCGATCATTAGTGAGCCTTACACCTTTGCAGTGTGAACTAATATGATACCGGGCGCTACCGACCCTTTCTTACAGTCACTTATATCTACACACGTCAATCCGATGCGTTATTAATGAACAGGTAGGCAATGTAAAATGTTTATAGCAATTGTTGTCATTGCACACGCTCACCGAGAACATTGAAAAATGCCTCAATAAATATTTTTTATTGCAGAAATAGCCGCGTATCCTCTTCTCTTCGCTATTCCCAAACAGTCTTTACCAGTTGAATTAGGGGTACTGCAACAGTGAATAAGTCGCCATGCTATTCAGAGCAGTTGCAGCATTGGCGGTGCAAATGGTCGGAACACGCGGCCAGCTCGTCGCCTAGCCCCTTCAGAAGCGAAACTTTAGAGAAGCTTAAAGCGCCGAAAGCTATTGACTTACAGTCAAACACTGCCCCCTCGCGGTTTGCATTTTGCTGGAATGTCTCTGGGGGACGTTACCGTGCCTCCTGCTTCTAGATGAATTGAGGTGATACACACGAGTTACAGGACGGACATACGGAATGACGCGTAGTGTGCACACTCTACTGTTAGGTCTAAAACCAAGAAAAAATACAAAGAATGTTGCCGCTCATTCATTGCGAAGACACAGAGCTTAGGATGTATAACTCAGCGGAGACCTGGGCCGAAAATCGCCAAAAATTCGCCATGTCGCCATTCATAATTTTTGGTCGCCACGGGCCCCTCGAATTCGCTAATTTGGCGAAAAGTAGTCAGCATTGGCAACCCTGACTGTGCTGCGTGTTCCGCGCAGGCCTGCCGATCTTTTTATCAGAAAAGCGGTCTCTCAAATCAGAGAGTACAATCAATGACGTGCTGCTTCTGAGATTGTGCTCACTCCCTTGATACAAAGCATTGAGCCCGCTAAAAAAATCGAGATTGACTTTTGAGAAAATAAATACTACGTCTTTGAAGGGTATGCTGGCCAGTTGGTAGGCATTTGTGGTACATTAGGTTCCGCTCATCTGAAGAACGTATTTTACCCTTGTCCCACTTTCTTAATTGGGCAAGTAACTACATCACACATCCAATGTTTTTGATAATTACCTTACATTCGAATTTCTGCGCATAAAAAAATACCGTTACGAACCGTTACGAAGCATTTTTTTTTTCATTCCGGAACAGAAACGGATAGAAACTTTTGGCGGTGGAACGAGACTAAAACCGAAACGAAAAACATTTCGTTCCGACACCCTTGCGGGCGGTGTCACCGCCTAGAAGCGGTGAAGTGAAGGACTGCATCATGAGGCTAATTAGTGCAATTAGTGAGACTAATTAGTTTCAGCGCAATGCGATTTTCAATGCATTATAGTACGCATTTCTACGGTCGGCACAATGTGCCGTACACGCTGATTAGGTTTGGTGACGACGCAGTACGTGCGCCAACGGCTTTTTTGCACCGCCTACTGCTTCGAGTGTGATAGCACGAGCTACTAAATCTGTTGAAATATAAGCGGCACGGAAAGGTGATGGCATCGACGGGCGAATGTCACGCAGGGAGTCAATTGATTCAGCGATACAGAGGCCATCGGGCAGCATAACGCCTGCCTGCGTTCACAGCTCAAGCAGCGATCTCTGGCCCTCGCGTTCCTGAAGCCCTGAAGGGTGTATGCATGAGCACAGGCGTAGGTTAACCTATCACGGGGAGCGCATGCCCTGGCATTTGTCTAGTCAAATGAGGAAGCTGAATCTCTGTACATCGAGTATCAGTGTTCATTACGTGCTTGTTGAAACCATCTGCGCGTAGTTCGCCCTATACTATGTACGGGTGTATGTTAACTACTTCAGCTACCACAAGGGCTGAGTCAAGACCATGGACGTTAATGGTCGGGATGGAGATGTGCCACTGTGCGTCAACGTGGGTGCATCCACGTCCGACGAAGCTATAGCTGCCGAACTGCAATAGAAAATGCGCAAGTTCTCACACATCAGTGTAGAATAACCAGTCCTCTAGTCGTGTGAAGACACGTTCACTTTCGCGTTAAACTGATTCCTATGACGGAGGGATCAACTATATTTTATGCCATAGTTTCCATACCACGACTTTGAAACATAGACACACACGTTGAAAACTTTGCCCTTAAATGCTTACGAGCTTTATTGTTTTTTCCCCTATTGTGAAGAGCTCCAACAGAAAATGAGCGAAGGAGATACGCACCTGCCGCACTCGCACTCTTGCACCATATTTTCCCTACCACTACAACTTTATGGCCTTCGTGTGTGCACATCGTTTGCTTCTCGTCTTCGTTGAACAATACAACATCAAACAAAACACGTTATCGGTGACATCGTTTTCCTGACTCCTTTCAGACTTTCCATATTCTGCAAATGTAATAATATAATAATATCTGGGGTTTAACGTCCCAAAACCGCGATTTGATTATGAGAGACGCCGTAGTGGAGGGCTCCGGAAATTTCGACCACCTGGGGTTCTTTAACGTGCACCTAAATCTAAGTACA
Source organism: Rhipicephalus sanguineus (assembly GCF_013339695.2). Lineage (NCBI taxonomy): Eukaryota > Metazoa > Arthropoda > Arachnida > Ixodida > Ixodidae > Rhipicephalus > Rhipicephalus sanguineus. The sequence continues at coordinate 115,542,234 of NC_051186.1, read as the reverse complement.
CGGGCCTCAAACATTTTCGCCTCCATCGAAAATGCAGCCGCCGCGGCCGGGATTCGATCCCGCGACCTTCGGGTCAGCAGTCAAGCGCCATAACCACTAGACCACCGCGGCGGGGCTATTCTGCAAATGTAAACAGGGCTACACACGCAATCTGGCTGCAGCAACAATGTCATAAATAATTTGCGCCTACGACGGAAACTAAGTTGTTTTTGACTTGAGATTGAAAAAAAAAAACGAATCTTCATCATTTATTATGGTAAGTCAACAGTGTTAAGGTCACATCGGCCAGACACCGAACCACACAATATCTGCTATTTGGCCTTAAGGCTTGTTTCATTGCGTTGATGCTGCTATTCAGAAACACTGACCAGCCGCGCAAGGATATGATTGGGATTAACTACAGAAAAGCAACTGTTGGGGAGCCTATTCATCTGTTCCAGTGATATGGCGTAAAATTCAAAATCGGAGCACGAAATGCAGGGACAGACAGAGTGTCACCTCACAACTAATTTTCATTATCAGGCAGTCTCGGAATAGCATAACGGGCTGGATATCAGGAAGAAGAGGACAGGAAAAAAGACGTATTTTTGCACTGCGCGAGATGTGTGCCACTTGTCAGCCGCTGAATGTTTTGTGTGCACAATGTCAATATATGAAAGAGAAAGCCGTAGATATCTCACCAAACGCGAAAATTGACCATCGGTGGCGTCCACACGAGTGATGCGAATAAGCGTCATCACATTATGACGTAGCCATACAGATCACAAAAAATTAGCCGCGTATCTGCGTGCTTCGCTGCAAATATCGTCTAAAGACGATAGAAGAGGCGCTGCGTGAGATATGGACGCCATCTGGCAATACGTTGGGAAACATGAGTGCTGTGTTGCGGGCTGGTATTCCCGGTGCAGCAGCAGGCGAAGATCGGCGATGACCAACGCGACCGGTGGGGAGGCCAGCCAGCCCGAACACGCGGTTTGGCGCGAAGCGCTGAAGCAGAAGAAACGTCCTCACTCAACGAGTACTCCCCACACACTCTTTTCTTTACACGTTGCCTGGGTAAAACAGGAATGCCAGAGCGGCGCCCCATGGCATTCGTACAGTGCAATACAGAACCGAAATCGAAACACAACAATGAGCTCGTGCAGAGGACACGGAGGAAGGCAAGTCTCAGCGCAGTCGCATTTTCAGCGCAGCTTAAGAAACTAGGGTCTTTAGAATTACGTATGTATGCATTTTCTATTAAAGGAACACACAACCTAATACTTACCTAGTGATGTTGCGCCTCAGATATGTATGATATTTACTTTTTGATCGACAACGTTCACAAGTATGAACAGCCGTACCAGTTCAAGATGGCTGGCCCTTGGGCAAGTGGCTCAACTTTGGCCGAGTGGCTGAATCGAGGGACGTGCCGACAAACAGAAAGACAGACAGACCAAAATTTCTCCGTTTAAGTATCCCAAGGAAGACTATCGTCTTTAAAAGGTGTGACATCGTTGAGGCGTCACTATAACGTCATCATGAAGTCCCATAACTACACGCCATGTGATGCCGTCATCACATGGCATTGTCGCTGGGCCAAAGGTCCTCCGATCATGGATGAAGCACAAAACTAGTGGAGATTCATAAAGCTTGCAATGCCTCCAATCCTGGAGGCAGTGCCAAACCACATTAGATGCAGAAAGCTTTCGGAGGTTGCCGAGGGGCATTCACACATCTGTTTCGCTTTCGAGCCATCTTAGGCGAATGCATAAGGGACCTCTACCTTTTTTCTTCCATTAGCAATGCAAAGGCATTAGAGACATGCGTATAGCTGGACTACCTACCAAGTCTTACAGGAAATGCAAATCCCAACCAGCACATCTATCTACCACACAGGTAATGAAGCAAATGATGCTCACTGTTGTGAAGACAGCACGCTGATGCGTGTATTCCGTTTTCATGTATAAAAGGCAGAGTGGTCTAGCATCTCATTCCGGTCATTCTAAGACTACCATGAGTAGACCACGGAAATAAAGCCAATAGAAAAACAGCGTGAATGCAATGCTCGACGAAAGGAACAAGTTCGTCATGCTGAAAATGGTCGCGGAACTAATCGCGGTCTACCATAGCGACCAGAAAGCTATTATCGCTACCATTAGTCTAAAGAGTAAAATAATATTAAAGCATACCCGTCCATCAGCATGTCTGGTATTTGACACAGCTTCAATGGACATTCACGTTCGCGGTGCGGGATAGCAGCCAATTTTTTTTCGAAGGCGGTCCTGCTTCAAATCTTTCAAGTAGCTATGCACCATCTGACAAAACATCGGTGTCCTTCTTTTTAAATGTAAATGGTTCTTTCCGCGGTTGAAGTCTTTGAATCGGGATTTCGCTTGAATGTCGCCTATGGTGTTCTTTGTTGCTGTTTTCTTATGTACGATGATATGTATACTGTTTGGGCACATAAATGCACCACAGGCTCCTAGCGGCTATTTGTTTTCTAATGTTGTGTGTCCGACTCGAACTGACTAAGAATTAGAAACGGTTTAATTTCTCGCTTGGGGTTTAGGGATCATAAAATTTGCATAATGATGATACACTCACCGGAGGGAGACGCGGGCTAAGTCGTAAGTGATCTGGCAGGCGCCCACGCTGAAAAGACGATTGCATGACTATTTAGAATGCAAAATACACACAAAAAATGAACGGTCAACAAATGTGTAACTTAGCAAAAGTAGTTATAAAGAAGCAGTAATAATCTTACAGTTAGCAATATTCCAAGGAAGCCAGCATTAATACAACCGTAAGAGATTCGATTGTTGGGCTAGTTGGTAACCACCGCTAAAAGCGCAACACCACACAACACCGACCAGACTTTTCTCTGGCTTTTTCTTGAGCTGTGTGGTGTTGCGGTTTTAACGATGGTTTCCATGACATAGAGCCGCACACCGCGATTCCTGGAATGGCTTGCAGTTCAAGTGGAAATAATGCAGACATCTTAATTAATAATGTTGTTTAATTTCCCGTTAGCGCACATTTCGTGGTTTTTTTACTGTGAGGTGAATTCTGTAAAAGTGCGACAAGCTGTGCCTGAGCAACGAGTTCTTATATTTGTTAGTTAAAACGTCCGTATCGCTTGCATTGTTTAGCATCGTTCCTTTATTGGGAGTCGCGTTCACACATTAAGTGTTACATTCCTATTTTTCTCACAATTACAATTACTATTCCATGCCCTTATGGAGGAGTATCGCTTCAAACAACGAGTAAGCTTACGTTTGCCTTTGTAGATAGGGCTACCCCAATTTCAGAATATGGTGCAAAAATCTTTCCAATATTACCTAAAATAATTTATTTGATGATTGAGTAGTGTCACAAGATCAT
>NC_051186.1:115518772-115538771 GCF_013339695.2 Rhipicephalus sanguineus | reverse complement strand
TTGCTCGTCCACGCTCAGATTCTTCGAAAAATTCCGAACTGCTGAAGGGAGCTATTGACAAGCCTAAGCAGAGGCCTAATCTTCGCCATTTTGTCACCCTTCTCAAGGTTTTGACTGTCACACGCATGGATGTATCTTTTTATCAACCGGAACTTTGCGTGACTCATTGTATTTGCCAACGAAGGAACACTGAGGTCCTCAGCTTTCGACCAATAGAGGTCAGAGCGTGGAAGCTTGTGGTAACCACTCAAGAATAGAATGCCGACAAATTGAAGTATGTCATGTTCGGTTATGCTCACGTTGTGATCGTTCTGTTGCTGGGCATAACGATTAGATTCTTCGGTTATAAGACCTATGATTTCCTTGTTTAGTAGGCGGGCAAAGATATCAAACGGCTCCTCATCGACAAGCTCGGAATGGGTCACTTGAAGTGGCTGAAACTCAGTCTCTACTATTGCACCCGAATACTGTGTAGTACGCTTCCAGGCACGAGGATCTTTACACATTTTTTTTGGTCTCGGAGGCGCTTGTTCCTGCATATCTGCTTCACATTCGTCGGCATCAGCCGTGTGGACTTCAACTTCACCGGCAACATCATTCGGCAGAGTGTTGACAATGGCGATATCACTGTCGCCCTCCTCTTCTTCCGTAAGGATGTCATCCGCACTCGGTGGGGGCAGAAGCACAACATCTGTTACTTCTGCAGAATCGTTGGCGAGAACCATTTCCACCGCTTCCTCCAGCGTAAGGAACCTTTCTCGAGGCATCTGGATGAAGAAAGACGCGTTGAAACTAAGATAAACGTAACTGCAGAGCGGCCGCTTCCACCTCTCCGCTTTACGCCAACGTTCCCAAATGGGAACATGCACACATTTGTCGCCATATTTGCATTATGCATGCAAGCAGCTACTCTATTTAGTGTGTCCTAATACTAAAGACATTCAAAAAGATGCTAGAGTATACAAATCTGACCATGCAGTTCAAAAACTCACATCTCTTCGCAGAGACGCTTCGTGCGACGCACCGCCGTGTTCGCGCCAAAAGTTTGTTGAAGTTGTCACCGCATAACATGAAATACGAAACTAAAAAGGAAACTTCCTTGCGCCCAAATAAAACTTTGGGCATTTTTAAAGGTGTTGTTACCAAATATTAGCACTTTTCTTGTCAAATTCAGCAATTATGGGTTCAGAAAATAACCACGTGTGGCGTTCCCATTTGGGAACATTGGCGCTAAATAGGTTAACGTCCACGCCGTCCAGTACCATGCAAAGAAGAACAGAAATGCAAAGAATACTCTCTTAGGAATTCCAATGAGGGAACTAACGAAAGACAACATGAAGGAAATTCAAGTAGTAGGTGAGTAATGTATAAGACAAGCATTGCAGCCTTTCCTTCAAGAATCGCCGCGGTTTCTTCAACCTGGAGTGCCTCATCATGTAACCCGCTTCATGTCCTCTGTCTCCATTATACAAGTTGCCTTTTGGGAAGAGATCGCATGCCGTCAATCTGATCGGTCCTCCACACGACCACTTGGGGGTTCCTTCGGTTACTGGCAGCCATTCGCTTCAGTTGTTCCCACAGCGGCCATATCGCGTGCGACAAGCGACTGCGGAGCCGCAGTCGCTTGTCGTCGACTCCCCGATGGCTGTCTCCTACTCACTACCGCCCAGCATAAAGCAAATCACACATGAGCGGTGCGACGCAGGAACAGCGGAAACTCGCTCCATTTGAAGAAAGGGTTCTCTGTTGAAAGCGATTAAAACTAGAACATCTATTGACAAAAGTACGTTATCTATTGGCAGTTTCCTCGAAGAGCTTCTTTAACCCTTTGAGACGCTATGTACACAATTGTGTAAAACACTTGTGTTTGCTGTTTGTATCGGCTATGGACTAAGAAAGAGCACGATACACTGAGCTTTGGATGAACTGAACCTCCTGCATAATAAATTTGTCTTTATTTAACTTCATTTTGCTGTGTAGTGTTGCATACGATCACTTTGCTGAAGGCACTGTCATGTTTGACGAGTTGCTCGTCGTGCCGCTTCCATGGGCCAAGTCAAAAGTGTAATTTTTCTGTGCTGAAAATGCATGGGCATTACCGAAAACGGAATTACACTATATTTCTTGCGTGATATTTCATTCTATTTATGCAAAAAACAGAGAATGAATGACTTCAGAATAAATAGATACCTAATCCCAATTTAATCACGAATAAACAATATAAACACATAAAAATCACACCACCTCCTGCTAAAGGGGACCATGAGGCAATGCGAAGCAGCGTTTCGGCATGTAGAGCCCGCATTTCAGAGGGGGAGTGGAGAGGGGAGGGGGAGAGAGGCAAATGTGAGAGAAGTGCAGAAGGAGAGGGGAATTCGAGAGGGTGAGGGCAGAGCGAAACGGGAGAGGAGAAGTCGGGAGAGAGATGAGGTGTGTGGAGAGAGCTTGCGCATGCGCAGTAACAGTGGTCACGCCGCACACCACCACCGGATTGAGCTCCGCTATAAGATGCTTCACATATAAAATTGACATATTATGGCAATATTTTTGCTGCAGTAGAATACCGAGTGCCTTGAAGACGAGTTACATCTACTTGACGTATTTACAGAAAGTTCCTTATAGGTGGCGTGTGAAAGTGTTAAATTGCTGTGTGGTTCAACCGGTGGTCATTAAGGGTAACTGACTGGATTCGAAGAGATGGCAAGCGCCGTGAGGGGGAGACAGAGAAGTAGGTGGGTAGATGAGATTAAGAAGTTCGTAGGTATAACGTGGCAGCAGAATACACAGGGACCGGGTTAATTGGCGGAACATGGGAGAGGCCTTTGTCCTGCAGTGAGGGTAGACAGGTTGATGATGATGATGATGGTGGTGAAGTAGCAACACTTTGACGTGTACAAAGGGTACAAGAAAGGCACAATACTCGCTACACTCTCAACGATATTGTGTCACGCTGAAATGCATTCTCATCAAAGAAAAGAATAAACGCACACTCAAATGCCAGGACAAGTCATGTGTAGCTTAGCAACTTTAAAAAAAATTAGGTAGCTGGCAGCAGAGGCGCAGGACTAAAGAGACAGCGGAGCTGTGAGTAGCTTCGCAATAGTGCGCCAAGCCTGACTGAAATGCCTACCTGGGCGGCCTTGTTTGTTGGTCTATAGTTTTATCTTTCTTTCTCCCTCTCTTTCTTTTTCTCCCTTCTCTGCTTTTTCTGTATTCTTGTCTCTCTCCATTTCTATTTCTTTCTATCTCTATCTCTCGTTTTATTTCTATTGCGTTCTTATTCTCTCATTCTTTCCTTTCTGCATTAAATTCTATTTCTCGCTTTCTCAATGTTTTGAGAATATGCTTACTCTTTCCCTCCTCCTCTCCCTACCTTTCCTATACTACCTCTTGTTATACGATGCTATACAGCGCTGTGCCATGATCCGTCAGCGCGTATAAACAGCCGAGTGGTTAAGACGGTGGCTTGGGATTGTGGGTAGCCTGGTTGGTTTCCCGCCGCCTGGTGAGAAATGTTTTTCGCCAATATTTCTTCTCTTTCTCGTGCTGTCAATCTTTTTCTTTCTCTCTCTCGAGCAAGACGGAAAGTTGGGCTAGTTGATGATGCATAATGGGCAAAAGCAATGCGCAGATGGACGGGACAAAGAAAAGGATACGCAGGACAAACGCTCACTCTGAAATGTGATTATTTGGCATATGTAGGTTACTTATACACAGGCAATAAGCATAAAGAATATATATATATATATATAGTTAAGCTGTTTATTGGACAGCACTCGGCGACGGGCTCCGAGGGCGAGCGGCGTTTAGAAGAGGACGACCCACTAGGAGCCGCTGGAGAGCGCAACCGTTAAACAGTACCTATTGCTTCGCCACAATTACCCGGGTACGAAAAGGCAGCCGCCCGGCGACCTAACAGCTCGTTACTATGAGTGGGTCATAGTAGGCCTTGAGGCGCTCCACTGTCGCGCCCTCGATGGCGCATGTCCGAAGTTGGTTCGATGGGTTCGATCAGGTAGTTGACCGGGGATGTGCGCTCGACGACCCGGTAGCGGCGTTCGTATTTCTGCAGTAGTTTTGAAGAGAGGCCAGTTGCAGTGGTAGGGACCGAGAGCCACACGAGCTCTGCGGGAAGGAACGTGGACTCAGAAGTGGTGGTGCCACCGCGAAGGCTCTTCTGCCGCTCTTGTTCTTGCGTTGTAAAGGTTTTTGCAAGCTCGCGACACTCTTCAGCAAGCCTGGCTGTGTCAGAAATAGGAGCACAATCAGATGGATCCGGCTTGTAGGGTAGTATCGTGTCAATGGTCTGCGGCGGGTGCCTTCCGTACAACAGGAAGAAGGGTGAAAAACCAGTAGTGCTCTGGGGGGCAGTAATATAGGCGTAGGTGACGAAGGGCAGAATGGCATCCCAATTTGTGTGATAGTCGGCGACGCACATTGAGAGCATGTCGCCGAGCGTGCGGTAAGCAGTAGTTTTGCGGTGAACAGCCCTTATAAGAATGACTATTGAGTAACTGTTGACAAATGATTGATGAATGATTGAATCAATGACTTTTCAACTAAATGTCAAATGTCGTTGAATCTTCTCAATGACTAGACAACGAAATTGTCATTGATTCTTTCCAATCAAAAGTACATGTTGAAAAATATATTGATGTTTTGTTGATTTTATGTTGCACGGTGGTTGAGTTTAGGACCGGCCGCGGACGTATGAAGGTGGGCGTGAAACTTGCCATCTTATTAAGTTTCATGCAAGTTTGATGGCAATAAGATGGCAAGTTTCACGCCCACTAAGGTGGGCGTGAAACTTGCCATCTTATTAAGAAACCTAGACACACATGCGCATATAGTAGGTTTATTTGCCTCTTTTTTTGTCGCCGGCATACACGACATTTTATTTCCGGCAAGCAACAAATACTCTTGCACACAATCAACACTACAGCACTACTTGCATCACGGACGCTCTCTATGTGTCAGCTAATGTAAGCAAAAATTTTTTAAGCATATGCAGAACTTGCTGCTGCAAGTAATGTAATAAATTACAAAAAATACAATTTTATTTTTAAATACGACTCACATTTTACGCAACCTTGTACAGTAATGCAGAGATGTAGCAATGGTAACTGATATTCAGAAGCACATGAGGCTTGCGAAGCCCCGAACTCAAGACCAAACCCTGGCCATCCAGAGTACGTGCCCTCGATCGGGCCCTCAAGTTTGGCCTGGGGGTCCCGACGTGGGATTATATTACTAGCTACCTTCGGCAACGTGATTTCTCAAGCCTGTCCGTTTTAATTAGCTCTAACCGAATGACCCACTACATAACTCTTCATGCGGCAACAAAGCATTGCTGACTTCTTGCTTTAGTACCCGAAGCAACGCAGGTAACTGTACCCTCCTAGGACACGGTATACAGTGCGCAGAAACTGTACTGCAGCTGAATACACAAAGAAAGCTAATTAATGAATTATTGCGGTTTTATGCGCCAAAACCCCAATATGATTGTAAGTCACTCCGTTGTGGAGAGCTCATATCCGGAAATATGACACACCTGGGGCTTTTTAACGTGCACCTAAATTGAAGTAAATGGACCTTTAGCACTTTCGCCTCCATTAAAAATGCGACCGCCGCGGCCGGGATTGAATCCGCGATCTTCGGGTCAGCAGCCGAGCACCGTAACCACTGTACCACCGCGGCGGCCCCAAAGGCAGATTCGTTTGAGGATTGAACGGTCATAAGCAGTGTTTAAGGATAGGCACCATTTATGTACCGCCGTGGAGGCAAGCCAGTAACAAAAATTGATAAACCGTTAAACTTGAACGCGATAGCGATATCCGCACGCACGCACGCGCACACACACACACGAAATACGTATTGTAAAGGTTTGCGCCCTCTTCAACAGCACATTTATTACAACAATATTTTGTGTGTCCAATGTATACGGGTGAGTATCGCCTTGCCGATCGCTAGCCTGCCTTCGCTTCTCGGTAGAGACCCAAACCGTGCCGCAAGGAAAGCCAAAGTACGGTGCCCCATGGCTGATATCTTTATTTGCATCTACCTCAAATTTTCGCTCACGGCCAACGCTGCTTTTTCGCTCGCAACCAAAGAAGCCGCCGCCGACACCGGAATTTCTGCGAAACGAGCTCTTTAACGCTATCGCGGGCATGACGTAAAAGTATCTACCTATGGATGGTGGGGGCCTCGGCACGTAATACAGCGCCCTGCCGTACGCGGGTGTCGACCTAACCTTCTCTCAAAGCTCACCGCATACATCTAGCAGAGAAACGTGATGTACCAGCGACTATGCATTCTTTTCATTTTACTTTATTACTATCCCTGCTGTCGCAAACTCACGCCTTCGCTCCATGCAAACACGTTGAAACTTGAAACGCTTGAACTCGAGCTTGCGTGCCATGTCTTATTGCGGACTAAGAAAATAACGCAAAGAATAATAAATTTTGTTATGTGTTGCATTGCGTCAACAAACATGCGAGTTGCGAGGTCGTTACCAGCAAGCTTTACGTAACTTTTTTAATAATAGCAATTACCGCCTAACCTTCGTGACGGGCTTCGTAGCGCTGGTGCTCTCTCCGGTGTATCCATCCCGCGTCGTTGTGTGACGTCAGTTCGAGTACGCGGAATTCGAACGTGCTGTCGCGCTCTGGGCCGCGCTAGTCCTCCTCTCGCTAAGCGGTTCCGTGCTCTGTGAGGGCCGTGATTCACGGAAATTATGAACGCAGCTGTGAAGAAGCTACTTCGCAGTATGTTCAGCCTCGTGTACCTGCATGCAAGGACTACGTTCCTCTGGAGTGCCTGTTAGTGGCCGTTATACGCGTACTGGAGTTAAGCCTAGTCCCGGAACGTTTCCTGCGGAAAATGGAAGTCTCAGTTTGGTGTGCGAGACTGTCGCATTTTCATTTCTGCTTAGATGAAGGGACGGCAGCGATCACCTTGATGTGCGCTTACCATGCTTGGATTTGCGGATTCTTTAAACTACAGGCCTCTGTCCTTGTTGAAGCTAAGTTAAGTTTTCTTTACCTGTGCACAATTATATTCGAAGCGATGGAAAATGCGTGTTTTGTTGCATCACGGGCTACATGCGCGACATGTTTTCAGAAGTACGTGACTGCGTAATCTTTGCGGCAGTGCAGGATTACACTGTCCTAATATAAATGTAGGTTACGATTTACGTTCACTTTCGAACGTACTGACTTTTATTGGCCGCGCTTAACGGAGCCTTGTTTCAAGGTATACATTATACGTTTACATTCGAGCGCTCTGTACTACGATTATGACTGCTGCAAAGCTACTTTGGCGCTATTTGCGCTATTTGGAATAGTTTCGAATGGTGAGTGAGTGTTCAAAATCTTGTTTTAGGGACATAAGTGGGGCGTCTTTCTAGTGCCAAGATGTTACTTTGCCTTGACTGTTTCACGCGCGCCTTTCAAGTGGTCGTTCTCTCCCCCGCGCGTCGCTTCAGCCTGGTAATTGTAGCATCTTCGCCCCTTTGTAGCCGTACGATGTTATCGAGTTTTCGCCTGTTCACACCGTCCTCTGCTAGGTACGAACTTATATAACAATTTCCTGTTCTCCTGTTTTTTTTGCAGGTGGGAGTCACCCTTTTATTTGAAACAAGTGCTAACACCAAACAATATTATGGCTTTCATCTCTGATGGTGGGGTTACTTGCAGTTTTTGCATAAATAAAGATAGATTGTCCGCAATATTTGCGTTTTCTTCTTTTCCTTGGGCTCTTGAAAGAAAACGAAAGGTCACAGAACTTATAAAAGAGTTGATTTCTCCCAGTGTCTGTGTGTGTGTGTCATTTCTTTTGACTTATGTGCCCCGTGTCCTGGTATTTTATTTCTCGCGCAGATTAACCTTGTTTCCAGGTTTACGCGGGGTTGGAAGAATTGAAGCATTATAACAGGCGATAAAAAGCTTTTGCTATTGCAGTTATTGAAGAGCGCGATCTGCCTCCGTGCAGTTGCGCCTTACCTACTGTAATCAGCTATAGTGAAAGTAAACTGACCTGATTTAAGTTATTCTTTGCTTTTTGTGTACATGTAGCTTGCTGTTTCCCGTCCAGAGTGAGCTGGCACAGTCTGCCACAATAACACTAACTATGCTGGCCCTCCTATTGCTTTTTTAATGCAAGCATACACCAGCAGTGCCTATCTACAGATAGCTGTTGCTCATATAAAACCCATAAAGGGCACTTAGCAGCTGTTATTAGAGTTACGAAAAGTGTTTTATGAAAGCCCAAGGAACTGCAATTTATTTTGTAAACACGTGCCTCAGCAGGCATTCTTCAAGAGGTTCTATGCAAGACCTTTTGGACCATGCCTACTGTGGCATGTGCATTTTTCTTTCAGGGGGAGGGATACATGTCACACTTGCATGTCTACAAGAATTCAAACAACTATTACGACATACGTACATTTACTTTCAATAACTAGATCATCAAATTTCAATGCCGCTTGAATTGCAGCTCATAAACTATTCATAACAGGTTCACTACTATTCAATCACTTTGTGTCAATAACTTTTTTATAAAATATCACCGGCCAATTTTCAATGGGTGTAAATGGTGAGCTTAATGACTTTTCAATAACTTTTCAAATATCATTCAAATACTTTTCAATACAATGCGTCAACATTGACCACTAGCTTTTCAATTATTTTTCAATAGGATTTTTTGTAGGGAGCATGGCACTCTTTGAGGAAGGCTTCAACGACATCCGACAAGAAGACACGGCCTCGATCGCTGAGAAGCTCCTGGGGTGGACCGTGACGCAGCATGAATCAGTGTAGCAAGACGGAGGCAACATCGCGCGCTGTAGCCGCTGGAAGGGCGACGGTTTCGGCGTATCGCGTGAGGTGGTCTACAGCGACGATGGCCCAACGGTTACCAGCTGGACGTCAGAGAAGTGGTCCCATACAAATCGATGCTCAGGCGCCCACCACGGACAGTTAGGGCAAGGTAATGGTTGTAGACCGACTGGTGATACGTGGCGTTGAAGGTTTTCGGCGTTGGGCAAACGAGGCAGGAGCGGAATGAACTTCTGCCCGTAACGGTACATCCCTCGGCAGATGTGTCGTTGTCGAATGCGGTGGTAAGTTTCGGATACCCCAGACTGTGCACCACTGCGGATCAGAGTGGAACGACTCGCATATGTCAGAACGCAGACTGCGGGGTATTACGAGTAGCCACTGGCGGCCGTCGCCGTAATTGCGTCGGTGGAGGAGGTCGTCGCGAACGGAGAAATGGCGTGCTTGACGACGCAAACGCGCGAGTGGATGGTGTTTGCCGACGGATCAGTGAGCAGTCTATCAGTTGTGGCGATCCATGTATCGTTGCGCTGCTCCGTAGCGATGGTGTGCTCATCGATAGAAGAAACAGCAATGTGAGATACTGAGCAGGAGGCAGTGTCGACAGTGCCCAGCGGGCGAGACGGCCCGAGGGATCCTTCGATGACGACAGCCAGCATAGTGCGTGGTGATCGGTGACGACATCAAATGGGCGACCACACAAATAAGGTCGGAATTTTGTAAGGGCCCAGATGATCGCCTGGCCCTCTTTTTCTGTGACGGTGTAATTGGTCTCGGCTCTAGTAAGCGTACGACTTGCGTAGGCTACGACATATTCGGAGAATCCTGGTATGCGTTGCGCAAGGACAGCGCCGAGGCCTAGACCGCTGGCGTCCGTGTGTACCTCCGTTGGGGCCGTAGGGTCGTAGTGGCGTAATATGGCAGGAGACGTTAACAAGCGACGGAGCTTTGCGAACGCGTCGTCGCATTCAGACGACCACGAATGTAGTGGCCCGTTACTCCCCAAGGAGCTTCGTCAACGGCGATATGATGGTGGCAAAGTTGCGTATGGAACCTCGAAAATAGGAGCACAGTCCTATGAAACTGGGCAGTTCTTTGACGGACGTAGGTTTGGGAAACTCGGCCACGGCCCGAAGCTTGGCCGGATCGGGAAGGATTCCGTCCTTGGACACGACGTAGCCTAGGACTGTCAGCTGCCGTGCTGCAAATCGGCACTTCTTCAGACTCAATTGCAGGCCGGCGTTGCTCAAACGCGTCAAAACAAGGCGCAAACGTTGAAGATGCATGGAGAAGTCCGGAGCGAAAACGACGATGTCGTCCAGGTAACACAAGCACCTGTGCCATTTCAAGTTGCGCAGAACGCTGTCCATCATGCGCACGAAGGTCGCGGGCGCATTGCAGAGACCAAACAGCATGACGTTAAACTCGTACAAGCCGTCGGGCGTGACAAAGGCTGTCTTCGGTCGAGCGTCATCAGCCATGGGTACTTGCCAGTACCCTGAGCTCAAATCGAGCGATGAAAATATTCTGCTCCCTGGAGGCTGTCAATCGCGTCGACGATTCGCGGTAGCGGATAAACATCCTTTCGTGTGATCTTGTTGAGCCTTCGGTAGTCCACACTGAAGCGCACAGAACCGCCCTTCATGGCAACGAGAACAAGAGGAGACGCCCATGGGCTGTCCGAGGTTCGAATAACGTCGCGTCGAAGCATATCGTCAACTTCCTCATTATTTACCCGATGATCTGTGGGAGACACGCGATATGGACGGTGCCGCAGTGGTGGCTGGGCACCAGTGTCGATGCGATGCGTAACAGCGGACGTGCGGCCGAGAAAAGTTTGCCCGACATCGAAAGAAGAACGAAATTCTTCCAACAGGCACAGAAGGTCGGAACGCTGGACCGGCGTAAGGTTGTCAGCAATGGAGGGACTAAATACATCCGCGGGTGATGAATCAGACGTAGAAACGGCACTGATGGTACGGGAACTGGAGCAGTGCGAGTCATCGGGTGCGTCCAGAACTTGTGCGTCTTCGAGGGGCTCCACTCTGCCGAGACATTTGCCTCGCACCAACGTAACAATGCGCGGGGATGGGTTGGTAACAAAACAAGCGGTGCTACCCTGAGTGACTTGCACGGCCGCGAAAGGTACCAGCAACCCTTTCCTAGTGCAAACGCGGTCAGATGGCGAAAGGAGTGCAATGGTGTCGCAGAGACCGGCGCAGTAAACTGGCACGGCCGTCGACGAGTTTGGAGGAACTTTGGTATCGTCTTTGACAAGGGTCTTGGCGAATGCCGATGCACTGTCTGCGGCGTCAAATGTGAGAACGGTGAGAGTTCGAGGGCGGCTGGCGCGCAGTGAATTATGGCGCCGTGGCGGGAGAGAGAATCCCATCCCAGGATGACGTCGTGGGAGCATGCAGCAATTATGATGAACTCGACGTCGTACAGAACGTCCTGAATGACGACGCGAGAAGTGCATACTGCTGTAGGCCTAATACTCTGGGAGCTGGCGGTAGGGAGGGACATCCCAGAAAGTGGCGTCGTCACTTTTCGAAGTAAGCGGCTAGGTTTTGCGTCCATAACGGATACGGATTGTGTCCATAATCTTTCTGTCCATAAGCGTCCGTTTGTGTCCATAAGTTTGTGTCAATAACGGATTGTGGCGAAGCAATTGGTACTCTTTAACGGTAGTGCGCTTCAGCGGCTCCTAGTGGGTCGTCCTCTTCTAAACGCCGCTCGCGCTCGGGGCCCGTGCCTTTGTCTTGAGTGTCGCCATAGTGCATTGTCGCCGAGTGCCGTCCAATAAACAGCTTAACAAATTGGTGGAGAGTGCTGTGCTCCCATTCAATACCCCTGGAGCTTCGTTCCCGTACTCTGCCATCTATCATGCTTCAAGACGCCGCTCAGCAAACGCCGCCTCCCACACCGACCACATGTCCTGGTGTCCCCGCATCCGCGATCCACCTACCTTCACTGGCGCCGATGGCACTGACGTGGAGGACTGGCTCGCAATTTACGAGCGCCTGAGCCTACCCAACAAATGGGACGAAGCAGGCAAGTTGAGCAACTTGGTCTTCTACCTCGCGGGAGTAGCAAGCTTGTGGTACAACAACCACGTGTGCGATTTTGCGACTTTGTCGGATTTCAAGACCGCCGTCATCAACGTTTTTGGCCGCCCTGCAGTTCGTAAGCTGCAAGCAGAACAGCGCTTACGCGAACGAGCTCTGCAGGCCGGTGAATCTCACTAGTTATATGGAAGACATCCTGGACTTGTGTAAGAAAACCAACGGCACCATGTCCGAGTCTGACAAGATCCGGAACATTATGACATTATGAAGGGCATTGACGACGATGTCTTCACCATATTGCTCGCCAAAAACCCTTCCACCACGGCCGAGGTCATAACACTGTGCCAGAGGTACGAGGAGCTCCGCCGGCAACGTTCGATGACCCGTCGCTCTCCATCACGCGACGAAGAGCTTGCTGGCTTGGCGGCCATACCTGACTAGGCCACGCTGCTGGCAGAAGTGAAGGCATTCGTGCGCGAGGATATCGCACGCCAGTTCTCAATCCTGGCCTTCGCCCACCCGTCGCACGTTCAACAGTCGTCGACGACCCTTCTTCCTCCTCTCCGCCGAGCGATTGAGCAGGAAATGGCGGAGGTGATGCCTGAGTACAAATTGCTTCGCCACAATATATATATATATATATATATATATATATTATATATATATATATATATATATATATATATATATATATATATATATATATATATATATATATATATACAAACAACAAAAATTGCTGAGTGGCGCAGCATGCAACGTGCGGGGCGGGGGTGTTTCCCACAACTAAATCACTGCTAATGGGCAATGGGATGGGAAGTAGAATGACAGATTGACCATAGAGAAAGAAAAGGATGAGAGAGGACAGTCCGCAAAATCTGGCTTCGGGCAGTACGTCACGACAACGAACAAACTAGTGCTCTCATCAAATGCCAGAGGACGCAAGCTAGAAAACAAAAACAGTTTTGATGAATACTACACAATTGTTTTTATAACATAATAAATATATGCTCAAATTTGGCATTTTAAACATAATAACAGCATTTATTGAAAATACCTTCCGTGCAGGAATGCAGCCTCGAATGGTCTCTGAAGGCCCGCCCCTCCTGAAATTCTAAAGGATCAGTGTTTTACCGAAACTACATAATGGAAATAAGCGTTTTTCACAAATAGCTAAGGCCTTGAGCAGGTGCGGCTCCAAATAAAATTCATGGCGACGGGTCTGCTTCCATGCTTTATGTTCTTCAGCCGAACGGTTATCAACAGCATCTAGGATTCGCGTACCAGCGGCAATCCCATACATGCCGGCGGGCATATTTCATCAACGTCGGCTGCGTCGGTGTTTGTGTGTGTCAGACCACAGGTGAGGCCCACTTTCAAGCGAAGGTGGTAAGGACGGCGAGGTTCAATAAAAAATTACGCACATCTCCCCGTACGGAAACCCTGTTGGGCATGCGAAGCAGCTAGGGGCGACGGGTTGTTCCCGTAACTGCGTTCCGTTTGGTGCACCTCGGCAATGGGTGGTTCGTGTAATTAAGGTGTAGTTGTTTGATGTTCTTGCTCGTGACGCGTCGCCCCCAGCTCCGGGTCCTCCGGAACCTGGAGTCCGCGGATCTCCGGGTCTGCTGCCCTGAGCTCACGTTGCGCTGCAGCCACGCGAGCCTTTGTGTCTTCAGAAGTGGCGTCCCGGCGTTTCCGTCGAGCTTGAGCTTCCCTTGCACACGAAGTTCAGGGTCGGCTTGGCACCGCTGCCGTTTCGCTGCAGCAGCTCAAGCGCGCCGAGCAACAGCTGCGGAAGAGTAAGACTGCTGTTTAGCGCTCATACCGATGCACCCGCACTGAGTGTCACTGAAGGAATGCTCGCGCTACCGCGCGCACCCTGGGTTTATGGCGCGCGGACCTGCGCCTTGTAGCGGATTATTCAAGAATTTTTTTGAAAGCGCCTCTAGCGGGAGGAGTGCTAACTAGAGTGGACGGCGCCTCACACTGGAGGTAGGGTCCAGCATAGAAGCTTCGCATCAAAAAACAGTACCCGCGGCCTGGTGTGCATTTCAACCTGAAATGCCTCATATTTTGACGTTTCGAGTACATGTTTACTGCGCCAATGTGAACTCATATTTTCCCTCCCAATGTACTTCTTATAATGCGTACGTACAGGTGTGTACAAATGTTCCCATGCTTCGATGCCAATGGATTACATAGGATAGCGGCCTGAAAATGTTTGAACATCTTTGCACATAGTCTAAACATATTGTCACGTGGTCGCGACGTCGACGAACAGAGCAGTCGGCGTTTGTAGGATGAAACTGTTTATTTGGCCGAACTTGTGGCCGGAAAATAGAACTACACCAATGCACGCTGTACAATGATAGCGGCTAACAGGGCGTCGTCCGTCGATCAACTGACAAGCGGTCAAGCGCATCGGCCTTTATACAGGCGCTATCAAATTTTCCAGCAATATCGCTGGTGGCGGCATTATCTCTCGACAAAGCTAGAACATTCACGGGCGGCGCGCAATCTTAACAAAACGATCTACTACAATCGAGAATCTTCTCGAACACTGCTTTGCGGACAGCGTCGATCGTTGATAAACGTCCTAGCTGGTCAAACCCGAATAACTGAAACTAAAAGGAGAAGTGGGCGTGGCATTGCCCCCCTCTGAAAAGCATCGTCCCGATGCTTGTGAAAGAACCATGAAGTGAGAGAAAGAAAAACAAGTGCATACATAAATAAATTACAGTAACAAAGGAAGAGTCCCCAGGTTCGCTAACGCGCGAAAAACGGCTTAAGGCGCACGACATGGACGACTTCAGGTCGTGCGCGGCGTCGCTGGGAGTTCGTAATGCCGTGCGGGATGACCTCGTAGTCAAGAGCGCCGAGGCGTCGAAGAACCTTGTATGGCCCGAAGTATCGCCGAAGGAGTTTTTCGCTAAGCCCACGTCGGCGTATCGGCGTCCAGACCCAAACACGGTCGCCGGGCTGGTATTCCACGAAGCGTCGTCGAAGATTGTAGCGACGGCTGTCGGTGTACTGCTGGGTCTTGATGCGCACGCGGGCGAGTTGTCGAGCTTCTTCGGCACGTTGTAAGTACCCGGCGGCGTCAAGGTTTTCTTCGTCGGTGACGTTCGGTAGCATGGCGTCGAGCGTCATCGCCGGGCTCCTTCCGTAGACCAACTTGTACGGCGTCATCTGTGTTGTTTCTTGCACGGCAGTGTTGTAGGCGAAGGTCACGTACGGAAGGACGGCGTCCCACGTCTTGTGCTCAACGTCAACGTACATGGCCAACATGTCGGCGATGGTCTTATTTAGACGTTCGGTGAGCCCATTGGTCTGCGGGTGGTAGGCGGTGGTGCGGCGGTGGCTCGTCTCGCTGTATTTGAAGATCGCCTGAGTTAAGTTCGCAGTAAAGGCGGTACCTCTGTCCGTGATGAGGACCTCTGGGGCGCCATGACGCAAGACGATGTTCTCCACGAAGAACTTGGCTACCTCGGCGGCGCTGCCCTTGGGCAAGGCCTTTGTCTCGGCGTAGCGGGTGAGGTGGTCAGTCGCTACGATGATCCACTTGTTGCCGGAAGTCGACGTCGGGAACGGCCCCAGAAGGTCCATCCTGATTTGCTGGAACGGCCGGTGAGGTGGTTCGATTGGCTGCAGAAGTCCCGCTGGCCTAGTCGGCGGTCTCTTCCGTCGCTGGCAATCTCGGCAAGTCTTAACGTAGTGGGCGACGTCGGCAGCAAGGCGTGGCCAGTAGTATTTTTCCTGTATTGTGGCGAGCGTGCGGGAAACACCGAGCTGTCCAGCCGTCGGGTCGTCGTGTAGGGCCTGGAGGACTTCTGGTCGCAATGATGAGGGCACGACGAGAAGGTAGTCGGTTCGAAGTGGCGAGAAGTTCTTCTTCAGGAGAACGCCGTTCCGTAAGGAAAACGACGGCAGTCCTCGCTTGAATACCTTCGGGACAACGGCGGTCTTGCACTCGAGGTACTCAATAAGGTCCCCCAGTTCCGCGTCGGCCCGTTGCCTTTCGGCGAAGTCGTCGGCACTTATAGTTCCGAGGAAGCAGTCATCGTCGTCGTCTTGCGGCGGCGCGTCGACGGGGGCACGAGACAGGCAGTCGGCGTCAGAGTGTTTTCTTCCGGACTTGTACACGACGGTAATATCGAATTCTTGAAGCCTGAGACTCCATCGTGCGAGACGACCTGAAGGGTCCTTCAAGTTAGCTAGCCAACATAAGGCGTGATGGTCACTGAGAACTTTGAAGGGCCTACCATAGAGATAGGGGCGAAACTTTGACGTAGCCCAGAGAATGGCAAGGCATTCCTTTTCTGTTGTGGAATAGTTTGCTTCTGCCTTGGATAGTGACCGGCTAGCATAACTGATAACCCTTTCAAGCCCGTCAGCCTTTTGCACAAGGACGGCACCGAGTCCTACGCTGCTTGCGTCGGTGTGTATTTCCGTATCGGCGCAATCGTCGAAATGCGCAAGTATGGCTGGCGTCTGCAGGCGCCGTTTAAGTTCTTGAAAGGCTTGCACTTGCGCCGTTTCCCACCTAAATTCCACGTTATTCTTCGTGAGAAGAGTCAGTGGTTCGGCGATCCGTGAAAAGTTTTTGACGAAGCGTCGGTAATAGGCACATAAGCCGAGAAATCGGCGTACGGCCTTCTTGTCGGTGGGTGGCGCAAAGTCGGTGATGGCAGCTGTTTTCCGCGGGTCTGGGCGCACTCCAGACTTGCTGATCACATGACCCAGAAACAAGAGCTCGTCATACGCGAATCTGCACTTTTCTGGCTTCAGAGTCTGTCCAGAGGCCTTGATTGCTTGAAGTACTGCCTCAAGCCGCCGGAGATGCTCGTCGAAGGTCGAGGAAAACACGACGACGTCGTCCAAATACTCAAGGCACGTCTGCCACTTCAATCCGGCCAGTACGGTGTCCATGACACGCTGGAACGTCGCAGGTGCCGAGCAAAGACCGAAAGGCATGACCTTGAACTCAAAGAGGCCGTCGGGTGTTATAAAGGCACTCTTTTCGCGGTCTCTCTCATCGACGTCGATTTGCCAGTAGCCGGTCTTGAGGTCCATCGACGAAAACTACATCGCGTTGTGAACTCGATCCAGGGTGTCGTCTATTCGTGGGAGGGGGTACACGTCCTTCTTCGTGATTTTGTTCAGGCGCCGATAATCAACGCAGAAGCGCAGTGTCCCGTCCTTCTTCTTTACTAACACCACGGGTGACGCCCACGGACTCTTGGACAGCTGGATGATGTCGCGTAGCATCTCGTCGACTTGCTTCTTTATCGGGTCGCGCTCTCGAGTAGAAACTTTGTAGGGGCTCTGACGGAGTGGTCGAGAATTTTCTTCTGTTATAATGCGGTGCTTCGCGAGGGGCGTTTGTCGGACCCGCGATGACGACGAGAAACAGTCCTTGTATTGCAAGAGCAAGGTTTTGAGCTGGTCTTGCTTGGCCTTCGGAAGGCTCGGGTTGGCGTCAAAATCCGGTTCGGGACCTCTATTCGTCGAAGCAGGTTCGGCAGCATCGAAGAGGGCGAAAGCATCGCTGGCGGCTACACATTCGTCGGCTACACAGGGCGTCGGTGGCGGCGGCGGCGTCTACCGACGGTACTGCGGCGGTGTGGCGTCTTGGCGGGGGCGTGGAGGAGGAGCATGGCGGCGGGCTGCAGCAGCATAGCTAATAGCTTGCGGCTGCGGCTCTGCTAGCTGAGGCGCGCCGAGTGAATGCCGGATCTCCTGGCGCACGACGTCGGCGATGGACTACTTGAGGTTGCGACGAAGGTAGAATTTTTCGCAACTCCTCTTGCACGATTGCTCGAATCGTCTCACGCAGGTCGGCGGGTGCTAGGGCTTGAACGTCGGCGTAGCTTGTAGCCGAGAAGCTGCGGTTGTATTACCGCGTTCGCATCTCGAGCGTTTTCTCGATCGTGGAAGCCTCCGATGCAAATTCAGCGACCGTCTTCGGCGGGTTCCTTATCAATCCAGCGAAGAGTTCCTGTTTGACACCGAGAGACCCAGCTGCACACGGGTCTCCAGCATAGCCGCGGCCCGTTCCTTGCGGACCACGCTCGTGAACGTGCTTAGGAACGTCGTCCGAAAGAGATCCCATGTTTGTAGGGCTGATTCTCGGTTCTCGAACCACGTCCTCGCGGCGTCTTCTAGGTAGAAGTATATGTGGCGCAGCTTCTCTTCAGTGTCCCAGTGGTTGAAGGTGGCGACTCGCTCGTACGTCTCCAGCCAGCTCTCCGGGTCTTTAAACGACGATCCACGGAAAGTCGGTGGCTCCCTTGGCTGTTGCATTACTACCGCGGGCAGTGGCGCAGTGTCTGTCATCGTTGCCGCAGTCGTGGTCCTGGCCTTTCTGTTCCGAGTGTTGTCGGGTAGAGGCCCGTACTCCGGTGCTAGGCCTTGTTGCCTACGGCTAGCTCGCTGGTCGTGGTTGGCGTCGATGTCTTCTCCGCGCTGGGGGCTGGGTTCACGGCTTGACGGGGGCGTCCGGATCATGAAGGAACAGCACCTCCACCAGATGTCACGTGGCCGTGACGTCGACGAACACAGCAGTCGGCGTTTGTAGGATGAAACTGTTTATTTGGCCGAACTTGTGGCCGGAAAATGAGAACTAGAACTACAGCAATGCACGCTGTACAATGATAGCGGCGAACAGGGCGTCGTCCGTCGATCAACTGACAAGCGGTCAAGCGCGTCGGCCTTTATACAGGCGCTATCGAATTTTCCAGCAATATCGCTGGTGGCGGCATTATCTCTCGACAAAGCTAGAACATTCACGGGCGGCGCGCAATCTTAACAAAACGATCTACTACAATCGAGAAGCTTCTCGAACACTGCTTTGCGGACAGCGTCGATCGTTGATATCGGACAGCGTCGATCGTTGAGCTGGTCAAACCCGAATAACTCAAACTAAAAGGAGAAGTGGGCGTGGCAATATATCTTTGTAAGTCCGAGTTTTATGGGACAGATCACAATGTGCCGATGGTTTTTTATTGTGCATCCATCCGCTGATCATTCAAAAGGGTTTCCTGGTTTAGATATGATGCGAACATAAGTTTTGGTGATTTCACAGCAAGGCCTGCATTTACTCACCTTCTCAGACCATGCTGATTCCACGCCGTCCGGCGGTCCAAGCGACGTCGGCGTCCGCTCTGTTTAGTAGTGCTTGAACAAAGGGAGAAGCCACAGAAAGCCAGGAACGAGTTTCTTCCGCATACCACGAGATGGCAGGTGTGGTAAAGCTTGTGTATAGTTTGCATGTCCACAAGCTTGGAATAGCGGTGCACAAAAAATGAGTTGCCCTGAAGAGCACGGCGCGTTCATTGCGAAGTTTCTTTCTTTTCTTGCGAAATTGACTGTCGACCAAACGTCTGCAAGTGGCAACTCTTTTGCAGCTGGTGGAAAAACTTCTGCTGACTTCGGCTTGCTGGAGAAGCAATGAGCAGTCCCTCAGTTGTGACACAAGGAACTTCTGTGATCGGTGAGTTTTATGTTTACTTCAATAACAGACCGTATTGCTGTAAAGAATCCACAAGCTGCGTGCAAGATTCTTCCGACAGCAGTGTCCGAGGCACTCAGCAACTGTCACAGGACTCCCTAGAGAAGTGTCCGCAAAGAGCTCCATGATAGAATGCCCTACCGCAAATGGTGACTATGGTTTCACTGCAGCTTTTTTCACGTGTTATTTTATGTTAAGAACATTCTGAGCAAACTATCCTGAAAAAGACACTATGTGTGCAACAAAATATTCTCATCGTGGGCTCGGAGTGATTTCTTTTAATTTTTTGGCGCCATTGTGAATATTGTGAATAGTTTCTTTTCAGTTCGTCGAATCGAAAACTTCACCGCAGAAAGTTGGGCCTCTTGGGTGTAAACAAGCGAAAAAAAATGGTCTTACAGTATTAGTTGCTGCTCGCTTTTAATTCATTCTTTTGTTCATTGCAGTGTCTCCTGCAGGCCAACGACAAGGCGTGCCTCAAAGAAGTACAAGAGAAACATTCAACGTATGCAAGCCAAAGTAGCAGCAGTGAAATGCAAGGTGCAGAGACATATCTGCGTATCGGCTTACAACAAGTTGTAACGCAT